>NC_028637.1:43090300-43112340 GCF_001406875.1 Solanum pennellii | reverse complement strand
TCAACTTTTTAGTTAAAACCCGACCCGACTCGGATCCGCGCGAGTGACCCGTTTTAAATTCCGTTATATTCAAAATTTCCCGCCATGACTGTTCTGAAAGGTTGCAACTTTCAGGAACAGTCAATACCATTTGAAAGTTTGCAACCTTTCATTAATGGTCGTGTTAATTCTGAAAGGGTTGCAACCTTTCAGAATATATTCTTCTTGCCTATAAATACCATTCAGTCTTCAGAATATTACTAACGAATTTTCTGATCTTCCTTCTTCTTAAAATCACATTTTTTCTTCGTGTACTTTCCTGCTGTGGATTGATTCGCTGACAGTAGAGTTTTTGGTATCTATACTCTACTGATTAAAATCATTTTACCCTGGGAGGTTATATTCCAAATCAAACCTCGGATACTAGAGGGGAATAATTTCCTTAAGGGGACACTGTGAATTCAGTGGACTTGATTTTCTTCCTAAATTTTCAATAAGAGTATTCCAGATTCTGGTACGTTTTTACAGATTAAATTATTTTATTTCTGTTCATCTTATTTACTGGTTATAAAAATTCTCAGTTACTTCGTGTTTCTGAATGATTTATTAGAACCAGTAATTTCTGATTTTATAACACAGATTGGAATCATAAAAGTCACAACTTTTCATGAAAAGGAAAGACTAGTTTTAGAAATAAATAAATTAAAAGGTAATTCCAATTTGTGATGGAACCACGTAGGCGGGCCTAGGGTTCTCTTTTATACATATATATGATATGTTATAATGAAAGGATTATAATTCATGGATTGCTTATGAGCTAAATTAATAATAAAGACATTGTTATGCAATGATTAATAGTTTAGATATTGTTATACATTAATTAATTAATTACTTTGGAAGAATTTTTTTGTGTTTATATAGTTACTATTTACATTGCTAATGCACATATTCTTATTATACAGTTTAATTTACACAAAATAAGATTACCCATTAATGGATGTTTTATGTTCTTGTTATAAAAGATTCCACCATCTCATAGAGATGTAGCTCATGTGTAACATGTATATGCACCAAACTCCATAGATTTGGAACCATGACATAACCTTAATGAGTTCATGAGTGTTCTCTTTGATCAATCACTTACATTGTTCTCTATTTTAGAAAAGTCTTGAATTGATATACTAATTACCACACCTCATAGTATCATAAATATTACATATAAAACAAACAAAAAATATACTAAGTGTCATAAGAACTCCAAAACATTCGATGTTGTGGTCTAAATAATCGTATAAATTTATCACTGAATATTAACGACAACTAACTTAATAACAAAGTAATGAATTAATCATATTAAAAGATTCGATCACTGGCTAAGTCTTCTCCAAGCATAGCTCCAATTTCAAGAACTCCAGTTAGAAACTCCATGATATTTATGAGTTCAAGAACTCTCGTCCTATTCTTGTTCAGGGGCAACATTTAGATCAAACTTAAAATACTCAATCAAATTAGCACTTTTTGTTCGTCTAGAATTTCCCCTACCCACAACTTTATTGCCAGCTTTTGCTTCTCTTTGTGTCTATCAGGAGGTATTTATGACCCGAGGTGCATAACCTTATACATCAGATTTGTTTGTTTCTTTCATGTTCCATACTTCTAAATCTTCATGGAGATCCAATGCCTCAAAGTCATTTTATTTTCCTTCAACATAATCACGTTGACGATTCTGAGTTTCATTTTGAACAATTTTGTCAATTATTTTTTCTGTACTTGTGAAAAACACATTTTTTTCCCACAAGTATAGAAGATAATATTGACAAATTTTTCAATGTGAAAGTAAAGGATTGATAACATGATTATTATTAAGGTAAAAAAATGTCTTTGAGGCACTGAAGTTCTTTGCAAAGAATTACATACATTTAATTAGAATGACGAACACTAATGTATAAGATTATACACCATGGCTTAGAAACATCTCATGACAAATAATAGAGGAGTAGAAGCTTGCCATTAAGTTGCAGATGAAAAATGATAAAGAAGAAATAAGGAGGTGTATTTTGGCAGACTATCTCAAATTTGATATAAGTGTTGTCTTTGAGCTAAAAGAGAAGAGCTTTTAATCTTATTATTATCATGGATTTGATGATTGGTGTTCTTGAATTGTAATCTACCTTGCCAATCACCTAATCTTCTACTTTGATCAATCTTTGTTTTAATTATCAGCTCATCCATTTATACAAGATTTTACACCATAAAATTGAAGGTTATGAAATTCCTTTTATATGAGGTAAAATTTTTTCTAATTAGATAATTGTGGTCCCTGTCACTGTCTGTGATTCCTACCATAATTTACCGCGACAGGTAAATTTCTTTAATTTTTTTTGTTGGTCTGGTTTTCGAGCTGTTACAATTAAGGGATTGCTTTTTGGTGTTAATAGTTAATAAATATTATGCATTAATTAATTACTCACTTTGAAATAATATTCGTGTCATTAAATAGTTACTAAATACATTGCTAGTGCACATTTTTTATTTTAAAACTGGTTAGATCGTATTATGTAACTTGAAGGGCATGCTAGCTAATGCATATAATTTTATTCCACATTCTAAACAACATAAAATAATACTTATATTTTGAACTATTTGTAACTACAATTATATAATAAATGGGATAATTATAATATTTGAATTTTTGTGGTTAAAAGAAAATAACATTGAAATTAGTAGCCGGTCACTTTTACCACTTTTATAATTAGCCATGTATAATATATAAGTTTATAAATAATCTTTAGAAAAGTACTTTTCATTCTAAAAGAATAATCTTAGAAAAGGAAAAAGAGAAAAAGAGAATAAGAGGAAGATAGAAACTTATAGAGGGGACAAATGGGAGAGAAAAAGATCAAGAATTCAGTAAATCAATACCTCTCAAAATCATTGTTTTATGTTTATGGATTGGATAATATTATTATATTATATAAAAGAGAATGAAATTACCGACATGAATAAGAAAATTTGATTGATGCACGGTAATTTCTTACAATTATGTCTTTTACCAATATACTGGCGGTTGTCCGCTGGTGATGATTGACAATTGTTGTCATTAGATAATTCAATCATTAGGGTTGAGTTACGTAGTATAACATTCGCTATAGATAATTTAGTTTAGGAAGACCGTGTTTAAGTATATCGGTGATTTTAAGTTTTAAATATTGTTATTTTGTTATCACATTATAAAATAAGTTGTAATATAGTGAGATAGATAATTAAATATTAGGTGTATAATATTATATGAATTTCATTAGAGTTATTCTATTTGAATGAATTGACACTCAACCCTAGGCTTGAATTTTTGGAACGAATGAAACCTAATATATTAGTTAATATAAAATTTTTGAAATTTTATTATGGATTTGACTGTGTTTTTCGTATAGACTTGATATATAATAATATGGATGCTACTTTCACCACTTTTAATGTATAAGATTATACAACCTGGCTCAGAAACACCTCATGACAACTACATGGATTAGTAGAAGTTTACCATGAAGTTGTAGGTGCAAAATGATAAATAGAATAAGGAGGTTCTATTTTGGCTGACTGTCCCAAATTTGATTTAATTGTTGTCTATGAGAAAGAAGAGGAGATCTTTTAATCTTATAATTATCGTGGATGTAGTGATTGATGTTCTTGAATTGTAATTTACCTTACCAATCATCGAATCTTCTAATTTTGTCGATCTTTGTTTTTTTATTATCAGCTCATCCATTTATACGAGATTTTAGATCATAAAATGGAAAGTTGTGAAGTTATTTTATTATTAAGTCAATTTCATTTGTCATTAGATAATTGTGGTCCCTGTCACAGTCTGTGAACCCTGTCGTAATTCACTGCTTCAGGTAAATTTATGATTTTACCAATATACTAGCGGTTGTCTATTGGGTGATGATTGACAATTATTGTCATTAGATAATTTAATCAGTAAGGATGACTGACGTAGTATATCATTCTTTTTAAATAGGTTAGGTTAGGCAAACAATGTTTCTGTATCCAGATGATTTCAAATTTTAAATATTATTATTTTGTTATGATATTATAAAATAAGTTATAATATAGTGGGATAGATACTTAAAGAATAGATGTATTATATTATATGAATTACATTAGAGTTATGCTATTTGGATAAATGTAGACTTAACCTTAGGCTTGAATATGTAGGAAGTAATGAGAATTGATATATTAGTTGATATCAAAATTTAGAAATTTGGTAATGGATTTGGGTGAGTTTTTTATATAGGATAGGTATATAGTAATATTGTTGAATGGATGTCTACAAAATTGTTCCCTCAGTGAGCAAAATATGCTCCGCGTGCGGACAGGATTAAGACTCGTCTATCAAAAAACGAAGTTTCGTGAATAATTATTTTTAAGCATCTCCACATCGCAGAATTGTTTCAAGACTATGACTTCATAACTTTTCTCATGTTTAACTATCTAAAATAATTCCTAAACAACATGATATCCTTCCAAGCACAAATCATAATCCTTGAATCCATAATTGAATTCAAGGATCAATTAAAAGTCAAATTCAAGTACGATTTAAGATCAAAGTCAAGAGTCAAGTCATCAAAATCTTCAAGGGTCCTTTACAAATATTCTAATTTGTTTTAAGGATAAAAGTTTCAAGTTAAGCTAAGAGTAAAGAGTTGACTTCACTTCTCTAAAAGCAATTAGGGAACCGAGATTTCAAAAAGAGTTTTGAGCAAGAAAAAGGCAAAATTGATTCCAAGAGCGCTTTTAAGCTAAATTTAAATTTCTTTCTAATGAAATTAGTTCAATTAAGTTTTCATGAGATAATAAAAGTCCAGGTAAGTGATTCTTTCATAATCTCTTTCAAGCCTTTGTTGTTTTAGCATTCTAACTCGTGTACTCGTACATTCAATGTACTGATGCAGTTGGACTTCATCATATTATGATTAAGACTCAGGTAACTACTATCGTCACCCAGTGCACCATTGATTTAGTGAGAATCTTAGAGTCAAATGGTGAGAATACTTGCATTTTGGAGGACTCCTTTTTCATTGTTTACAGTGTTATCTTCAGTTGTTAGAATGATCGGGGGTCTTGTACTGACATCCATATCTATTACATGGATAGACACTTAGTAGTTAGTTGTCTTTACATCGTCATGTATTATATACTAAGACTTGAGTTGCGATTTTGCGAAGTTTAATATTCTATTTTTAAAAAATGGTTCTAATTTATCTTTCAACAGGTTAAGTAAATGCACTTTAATCATTGTATTAATGCTTTTAGTCTTCCATTGAGTTAAGAAATCCAGGCCAAGAGTTCGTTTTGGACCAGCAATGGTCTTCGAGTGTCATTCGAACCAAGGGTGACGACACGGGGCATGACAAACTTGGTATGAGAGAACAGAGTTAAAAGAGTCCTAGGGAGTCAATCATGTCGTGTCTGTATAGTCCTATTTATCAGTGTGAATAAACCACATCTATAATTAAGAAGTTGCAACATTTAGGAAATTTCTTTAGATTTTTTTATTAATTTTGTGCGTTATAATATATCTCTACGAAGTTTCTTTATAACTCATGCTCATGCCTAAATGTTGGTGAGTTTTACTATGCGGTATTTCTTTCCATGTGAGCTGAGAGAATTAACGAGATGGTTGCCGACATGAGGAACATGATGAGGTTATTTGTCATTGGTATGTCTCGTCGATCAAGTATGTAAAGTAAGGCCGCAATACTAGTAGGTATCATGGATACATAAAGGTTAATGATCCTTTTGCAACAAGTTGTAAAGAATCGTTTAAGAACGAGAGAACTAAGATAGGGAATGAGTCCAAACAACAAAAGAGTAATGCTAATTGGTCATCCTTCCGACATAAATAGAAGGGGCCTGCTCCATCGTCTACTAGTCCACCTGCACCAAGCGGCCAATGTTTATACATTTGTCAAGAATCTCACAACTTTAGAGCTAGACATGTGTGTTTTCAAGAAAGTATGGCAGAACGGAGTACTAATACTCCCGCATGTGCCTAGCGCGGTAGGATAAACTCAAGTGTGTATCCTTATAGATTCAATGATTGCTTAAAGTGTGCCCAGAATGATAATTTATAAGAGAGTGTCTTAAGAAAAGACACATAAATGGTAAAGAGGGAAATGGAACCCAATCTTCTTTAGTTACTTCACCAGATAGAGTTACATATAGATAAGCTACTTCACAGGTAGAACGAGAAGGAAATCGTCTTTATGATATCAATTATCACTGAGAGCAAAAGGATTCACCGGATGTTATCACTTGTATGATCTAAGAATTTAGTTTTGATGTTTTCCCAGAAAAACATCTTTATCCCTTCAGTGCTTTTATACATGTTGAGAATTATATTCTAGTAGAGAGTCTATCGTGATTGTACCATTTCGTGTCAATCACAAGAGTACCATGGATGACTTAGTTTAGTTAGACATGGTAGAATTTGATAGCATTCTAGGTATGGATTGTCTTCATGCCTATTATGCATTAATAGATTTCAGCACTCTAGTAGTCAAGTTCCAATTTTTTCCAATAAACCAATTATAAAGTGGAAAAAGTAGTTCAGCAGGGTGTATGGGTCGTTACATTTCGTACTTTAAGGCAAGAAAGATAGTTTTGAACGATTCTATATAGAACTTAGTCTGAGTTAATAACTCAAGTGTTAAGGTACCTCTTATTCAGTCAGTTCCAGTAGTCAAAGAGTTTCCTAAAGTCTTTCCAAATGATCTACCTGGAGTCTCTCTTGAGAGAGAGATAGACTTTGGTATAAATATTCTTCTAGATACTCGTCCTATCTCCAGTCCACCATATGGAATGGAATCAATGAAGTTAGAAGAGTTGAAATTGCAGTTAAATGTTTTGTTGGACAAGGGATTTATTCGACCAAGTGTATCACCTTGGGGCGCTCTTGTCTTGTTTGTCAGAAAGAAAGATGGTTCCCTTAGGATGTGTATAGATTATCGTTAGTTGAACAAGGTTAAGATCAAGAATAAATGTCCACTTTAGAGAATTGTTGATCTTTTCGATCAGCTTTAGGGTGCTTCTTGATTCTCCAAAATTAACCTCAGATCAGGCTATCATCGATTAAGAGTAAGGGAATGTGATAATCGAAAGAGAACTTTAAGAACCATGTATCGTTATTACAAGTTTTTAGTAATGTCCTTTGGCTTGACTAATGCACCAACAACTTCATGGATCTCATGAATAGAGTCTTCAAACCTTATTTAAATGTTTTTATCATCGCCTTCATTAATAAAATACTAATATATTCAAGGAATGAAGAAAATCATGCTAGTGATATCAGAATAGTTCATGACAAGTTCTCTAACTTTATGTTTTTGCTTGAGTCAGTCACGTTTTTGGGCCACATAGTTTACGGTGATGGTATTATAGTGGATACTACGAAAATTGAGGAAGTGAAGACTTGGTCTAAACCCACCTCTCCGACTAATTTAGGAGTTTCTTGGGTTTAGTTGACTACTATAGAAGGTTTGAAGAGGGACTTTCGTCAATATCGTCTCCTTTGACGAAGTTGACCTAGAAAACATTTAAGTTTTAGTGGTCTGAAGCTTGTGAGAAAAACTTTAAGGATTTAAGAAGAGATTGACTACTGCCCCAATTTTAACTTTATCGGAAAGTACTCAAGCTTTTATGGTGTAATGTGATGCATCTACAGATGGTTTTAGTTGTGTTCTTATGCTGAATGGAAAAGTTATAACTTATGCCTCTAGATAGTTAAAAGTTGATGAGAAGAATTATTCAACCAATCCCATGATTTAGAGTTGGGTGCTAGTTTTACGTTTGAAGATATGGCGTCATTATTTCTATGGTGTTGATATATTCACCGATCACAAGATTCTACAATATGTGTTCACCCAGAGAGAGCTCAACATCAGACAGAGGAAATGGTTATAACTAATGAGGGATATGAGATGAGAATTCTTTACCATCTAGGTAAGGCTAATTTTGTTGTCGATGCTTTAAGATGGTTATCTATGGGTAGTACTGCCCTTGTGGAGGAAGAAAAGAGAGTTAGCCAGAGATGTGCACAAACTTGCACACTTGGGAGTCAGACTTATAGATTCCATAGAAGGAGGAACAGTGGGGACGAATGAGGCTTAGTCATCACTAGTGTTAGAGGTAATAGGAAAGTAAGACCAATATACCATTTTGCTTGAATTGAAAGAAAATGTTCATTAGAAATGAGTATTGACTTTCACACAAAGGTGAGATGGTTATGAGATATTAAGGAAAATTGTGTGTACGTATGGTGGATGGACTCAAAGAGGGGATCATGGAGGAAGCTCGTAACTCCAGATATTCAATTAATCTGGTTTCCACAAAGATGTACCGCTATTTGAGAGATATATTGGTGGAATGGTATGAAGAAGGGTATAGTTGAATTTGTTGCCAAGTGCCTGAGTTTCCATTAAAATAAAGTAGAGTACCAAAGGCCTGGAGGCTTCACTCAGAATATAGAACATCCATAATGTAAAATGGAGATGATTAATATGGACTTCATCACAAGTTTACCAAGGTCTCACACACAACACGATTATTTTTGGGTGATTGTAGACTTACAAAATCAACCTATTTTCTGACGGTAAATACTACCTATTCAATAGAAGATTATGTCCAATTGTATATCCAAGAGGTAGTAAGACTTCATAAATTTTCGGTCTCAATCATTTCAGATAGACTTGCATAATTTACTACACTATTTTTTTGAAATCTTTTCTGAAAGGTTTAGGTTCAAAGATTAACTTGAGTAATGCCTTTCATCCTCAGTCAGATGGGCAAGCAGAGTGTAACATTCAAACATTAGAAGAACGGTGAGGGCTTGTGTGATTGACTCCAAAGGGAATTGGGATGATCACCTACCTTCCATTGAATTTTCTTATAACAAAATCTATAATTCAAGCATCCTAACGATTCCATATGAAGCTCTTTATGGGAGAAGATACAGATCTCCTATTTCATTGTTTGAAGTTGGTGAAGCAGGGCCGATAGGACTAGATTTAGTTTACCAAGCTATGTAGAAGGTGAAGGTGATTCAAGAGAAGTTGGAAACTGTATAGATTTGTCAAAAATCCTACACTAATGTTAGGAGAAGGCCGTTACAGTTTGAAGTAGATGATTTGGTATATCTGAAGGTTTCACCCATGAAGGGTGTTATGAGGTTCGGTAAGAAGGGGAAACTTAGTCCTCGGTATATTGGACCTTATAGCCAAGAGGATTGATAATGTAGATTATGAGTTGGCGCTACCACAAGAGTTTACAACAGTTCATCCGGTGTTTCACACCTCTATGTTGAATAAGTGCATGGGTGATCCATATTTGATCTTACCAACTAAAAATATTTTGATCAATGATAGACCATCTTATGAGGGATACACTATCTTATGATTGAATTCGTGTTCAGATTCTAGATCACCAAGTTCTCAAATTAAGAACAAAAGAAGTAGCTTCGTCAAAGTTATTTGGAGGAACCAATTTGTTGAGGAATATACTTGGAAAGTCGAAGAGGATATGAAGAGGAGATATCCACATCTCTTTGAATCCGGAAAAGATGAAAATCAAGGTACTAATTTTCTTCTTAGTACTCTTCAAAATTATGAGTGAACATTTTTTTTTTTTTTTGCTTGTTGGGTGTTTGAACTAGATGTTACCACCCTTAGCCTAGAAAGAGTAATTTTATTCGAGGATGAATGTTCCCAAGGGGGAGATATTGTAACATCTCGCAACTAAAACTGAAACTATAAGGATGTTTAGAAATTGCAAATGGCTATTTTTGGAAATAAAGAAAAAATCTGGAAATTCGCAACTAAGTTATAGTGAGTTTTTGGACAACATAAAAAAGCCATGATTCCTAACTCAGAGTGAGTTATCTTTATTTTTCAATATATGGTTGGAAAGATCTTGGAACCATCTTTCCAACACCGCGAGTGTGTGCAATTCCAAGTTTGCATGAGTAAGTTATGCCCTTTGAAAGTTGGGCTATTGGAATAAGGAATATCCAATCCAAATCTTTAAGGGGTATTTTGGTCTTTTCCTTACCTAACTTAATTAATTCGTTTGTGTTAATTAATTAGGGGCCTAAGCTGAGTTATATAAGTTTTCAATTCTACCAAAAGAGTTAGGGGTTTGAGAAAAGAGAAAAGAAGAAGAGAGAATATGAGACATTCAAGATTCATAAAGATCGTCAAAGTGTAGCTTGAGGATTTTGTCGTTGGTGATCTTTAAAAAGGTATGTGAGTCTCTCATAATGTTGGATTCGTTCATCCACGCGCCAAACATGTTTAGTTAAACACAATTCGTCCTAAAAGAGTTTCAAATTGGATGTTCTTGACATGAATTCTTGAATTTGAATGTAGTTCTTGAATTGGGTAGAATTATGGAGTTTATGAGATCCTTATGTTATGTTTTAGAGTTATCTTGAGTTAGGTTCTTAAGTACATATATTTGGTATCAGAATCCAAAATGAATTTGAGAACAATAGTCTAGTTTAGGGTAATTCGGGATGGAAAACGAAGAGGAGAAAGTCGGACAAAGACCTTTGGGGTGTATGATGCATGAAGGTGGGAAAGACCTTTGTGAGAAAGAACAAGCATGCGTTAACGGATTACAGATCCTTAATAGGAAATGCCATATTCACAAATACCATAAAAGGGAGTCTAGGACTAGGATAAGTTAGTAAGTTGTTGGAGGACGAACAAAGCTCTATGTCTAGTGTTGTGCGGAATTCGAGATAATATGAGAAAATATAAACGCGAAAAACAAGACAACAGATTTACGTGGTTCACCAATAAATTGGCTACGTCCACGGGGAAGAGGGGGAGCAGTTTTATTATGGAGAGGCAAGAACAGAATTACAGAATAGGGTTTGCCATAGCGTCTATATATAGTGCTAAGCTACGCCCTAACAGGCTTGGGCCCAACATACAGAATTGATAGATAATTAAGGGCCCAATACAACAACATTGTATACCGTCGGGCCGGGGGCGTCTCCGCCCCCCCGGACCCCAGGCCAGGGGGCGCGTCGCCCCCCTGGACTCCCCGACTCGCTGACCGGGCAGCGAGACCCCCGTCCTTTCTGTTTGTAACTGGTCCGATTCAAGACATTCAACATCTAGGGTAGTGATCTTAGACATATTTATATGCCTAGGAACCAATAATAATACCCATATTTAAGTCGAGTTTGCAATCATTTTATGTTAATTTATACTGGTGTCGAGTCATTAGATTGTATATGTACTAACCAACATGATTACTAGTGTAGGTAACCTTACAGGAAGAAACAAGCACGGAAGTGGGCATTGGAAATCACAAAACGATCCTGGTTGAAAAGAAGCAAGAAAAAAGAGTGAAAAAATCACGTCCAAGTCGGATTCGTACCCTTTCTGCTTCATGGTGCGAATTAGCAATGTGGGACAGAATATTTTGTATCCTCTCCACTTAACAAAGAGGGAATTTACATTTTTTTTGCAAAAAGCAATCTGAGGCAGAACGTGTGTCAAGGCCGCGTTGCAGAGAGGAGAGAAGATCTTCAAACTAAAACTGATAAACCTCTTCGCTTCGCGCTTCTCCTTCCTAGTTTTGGGTTGTCTCGACTTAAGTATGAATAGATTAATGTTTTATTTTATAAAATATCTTTTTTCTTGGTTTTTGGAGAATAATTATTTTGACAGCTATTTCCTCAATTTATAGGGTTCTTTCCTAAACTATTTTACTTTCGATCTACTTTGATACTTAAACTTCGCTTGATTGATAAAATTATCATGAGTAGTGAATTTCCGTGTTCTAGGATTGTGACTACATGATGATTGAATTTATTGAGTTTTTATGGGTTCACATTGACAATCATATGGATCTTTCTTACGTTCTTGTGTTTCGTATATCATGCAAAATCACCATGGAAATAAACATATTTTCTGAATAAAAATCGGGAGTGGAATAAGAGGATATAACGTAAGGAGCATGCTTTTCTCTTAATAATTAGAGTTAATTTGTATATAAGATAGGGATATAACTATAAACCTTGCTTTCCATTATATAGGAACAAATCGTAATGCTCAAAACTTTGTCAAATCTATCCCTGTTGGCCGATGTAGTTAGGTTGTTATATTTTGTAGGTGATTAGAAGTTGGAAGACCATAATAATATATTTAACCTTGTGATCATTGATTTGATAGTTGATAAATCTCTATTTAGCAAAATAATTTACATGATTCCTAAATTTAGCTACAAGCCTTGACTTTACCCAATCACTTTTTGAAACCTTAGAAATTGAATCGTATTCGTTGTGTTCTAATTTAACTTTTAAATTATAAAACAATCAACCTTGTAATCTTAAAAGCATTTGTGGTTAACAGAAACTCTTGGAAAAATTAAGTGATTCTAATCATCAGTAGTCCTTATGGGTATGCTACCTGACTGTTTATAAGAGTCACTTTAATACATGAATGACAACGTACACTTGCTTGTGTAATACGGACGCAATAGCCTCGGTGATTTACGATTGGACTCCGCCTACCTAGTTTGATAGACACAAGTACTAGAACTATCATTTTTGGTGAGGTCGTGCTTATATTGTGAGCTCTCCTTCAAGGTAAGCAATAAAAAATGTATAGTTTTCATTTCTTTATATATTTTTGGTCAATCGTTAAAACATCAATCCTTGTGTTGTCCATTTTCCATTGTATCTCTAGATTATCAAAATTTTATCCTAATGGGACAAATTAGGCATCGAGGTTACTAATTATTTAGCTAAATAGACATCAAATAAGTGAGAATCTACAACTCATCATACCTCAGCTTCACATGCCCAAACCATATTGAAAGATTATATATTGAATATAATAATTTTTACAAGAAGAGGAAAGATATATAAAAAATAAAGAAAGATAATATTATGAGGAAAATAACCCTTCAAATTTGATAAATATATATTCTTCGATGATTTTTTCTATTTGTACTTCCAATGGTAATTTTCACTTCAAATAATGACTGAGTCCGTATGTATTTGCAAATAAAATAAAGTAATAACAGAGGAATTGCATTAATTTTCACCTTAAAAATAAATTAATTTTTCTTATAGGTTTTTTGTATTTATGCGTAAAAGTAAATAACTAATACTTGAGATTTTATCATCGATCTAATTTTAGATTTTGTTTATCTTTTAAATCTAGAATCTCTCTTTTCCTTGTTGTTTTAACACTATTTCTATCCTTCTTTATGTTGTTTTATTAGTTTAAAAATGAGTTTGGTAGATTAACAAATATAAATATATTTTTTTCATTCTATAAGAATTTCACATACTGGACTACCTACCTATAAAAAGATTAGGATGTTTAATGGGGGGAGGGTGAACAATTAGTTGTAACTTAATTAATTATTTAATCATTTTACATATGTATTTCACCCAGTATTTTTGTAGGAAAAAAAAAAGAAAAATGTTCTTTGTCAATTGACCTAGATTGTCATAGAATTGGAGGAAAAGATGAAATAAATCCCTTGCTTTAAAATTTTGTTTTTCATTATTTTAATCATATATCTCTTGTTTCATCCTCTTGAACATGTGCACCTTAAATTTAAGATTTTTTTTCTTAATTTGAATTAATAAATTAAAATTTTATTTAACGGCTATGTTTCACACATTAATTTTTGTTTTGGCTCAACCCTAACCATCATTTGAATAATGCCTCTACTTTAGTTTGGTAAGACATTAGACAATTTCCGGAATTTTATAAAAAAAAAAATATGTACATGCTACAACTATTTTACTATACTCGAAAACTATGTTATAGTGATGAAATTTATGTACTATTTTACCTCATAAAAACAAGTATACGACTGAAAATTTAAGTAGCCAAATTCCACCATTTTAGTGTTTTTTCAAAAATTCAAAGTTTAGTTCAATTATATTATTATGAATTTTTTCTGTATTTTTCCTGTTTTGTTTCTCAATTATTTTATTATTGTTAATTGGTTGTTACATATTCAAGGTGTATTAAATCATTTTTACTTCAATATCTTTTCAAGCTACTTTTGTAGGTATCCATAGTATACATGCATAAAGCAAGTAACTTGGTAGTACAATCAAATGGAACTAAATAACAGTAAATATGATAGAATAAAGAAGTGCTTTAGAAATTCATTTTCCACTTCTACATATATCCAAAACCCAAATTGAGTGCTTCAATAATGGATTCGATTCTCGTCTTAGATACTAAACATTGTAGTATAGTCTCATTATAATCCATTTAGTACTATTAATATCTAATACCTTTTTATAGAAGAATATTTTGTCAATTTATAGCTGAGTATTCTATGATAATTTACGACTCTTTTGTTAGCTTATTTCTTTTATTCGTTTGTACTTTTGTTACCATAAAAAAATATGATTCTCAATCCATTAGAAATATGTTATTATCATATATGAAACAGGTAATAACACGTGGTTTTTTGATATTTCGTTAGATTAATATCTTCATATCAACTAGATAAATTATCTTATTAGTGTCAAGACATAAAAGGTCATTTCTAAGAAAATAAATAATTTAAATGAGAATATTAGAGAGTGTTGATATATGTGTTACAATAATCAGATAAATCATCAAATTTCTTAGTTACATATTCATGAAAGATCTTTAGCTCAGATATCCTATTATATCTTGCCTCAATAGTAGTTGATCTATTTAGGGATTATTAATCTTTTACAAGGAATTCTATATATAGATTTAATATTAGTATTGTCATATATGATATTTTGTATTATGCATAATCAAATTATTTAGCCTAGAATAATATTATTGATAATCATTTATGTGAATTTGACTAACTATGTTGACCACATCGATTACAATCTAAGTGGATCAATATATGCAATTGAATAAAGTAAATTATAGTAATATCACATAAAACTTCATAATTGAACATGAATGAGGAATAAGCACATCCTAATGATGATATGTGTATATCCTTTTCATGTTCTTCATTGACTACAAAAATGCATGGATGTATCCCGTTATAACAGTTGATAGCGTTTCAGTGACAATATAAATTCTCTTAAAAGGAAATGAAAGGTTGATGTGATGATAATATATGTTCATTCAACAGATTCGCTTTGTTTTTATTTTTGAAACAAGCTGATGTATTAGTTTTTGTCACTCTGTGTAAGTATTTTTTTCTATCTTTCATCTTACTTTTATTGTGAATAGAGTAAATAATTTTTTTTTACTACACAACAAAA
This sequence comes from Solanum pennellii, assembly GCF_001406875.1. NCBI lineage: Eukaryota > Viridiplantae > Streptophyta > Magnoliopsida > Solanales > Solanaceae > Solanum > Solanum pennellii. The sequence continues at coordinate 43,097,063 of NC_028637.1, read as the reverse complement.
TATAAAATTAGTGGTGAAGTTCATCATCAATTTGTTGTTTAACATTCTGTAGCTAATCGAATTTATTATAATACATCATAAAATAAGATTTGTGATGAATTTTGTTTTTTAAAAACGAGAATTATTCATCGGTGAATCATATTTTAAGTAAACTAATTAAATAGTTATTACATTGAGTAAGTACAGTTAATATACATGAAATTAGGTAATCACATACTCTTTTGGATTAATATGACATGAATATCTTTTATGATTTTATTGTCCTAGTTGTTAAAGTTAATTATTTTAATAAATACACTACAAAAAATTAACTATGAAATTATTCATTAAATTTTTCAAGCATATCTCAATAATTTTTGATAGACTGTAGTTAAATGCAATAATTAAAGATTTTTGTTGTTTAAAATAAAAATAAGACAATCCTAATCGTACTTTTTTTTTGTTTGTAGTGATATGGTGTATATTTGTTTTGTCACAATATTAATATTGTTGCAATCTATAAAATTCGTTCAATATAAGTAGAATTAACTATTTTAATGATGTGTAATTTAATTAAATTCTAATTGCGAACTTCTCAAAACAACTGTGCAGTTGTATGTGATGATAACAATGAACTCTTTTCAAAGAAGGCTTTTATAACAACGAAGCATACATTTATCTGAAAAAGTAACTTCATGAAAACATTCGGAAAAGTTACAATTTGTATTAAAAAAGAAAATACAAAGAGAAAAAGTTAGAATAGAACTAGATCCAAAAGGAAATCACGTTAAAAATATTGATAACATTCGTAATGAAAGTAATGTTGTAAATGAAGAACAAGTTGGAGAGAAGATTATGTCCATTAAAGACAAAAAAAAGTAATAATATTCATGAAACTTAAAGAAAAACATACAACTTGAGGATGAATAGATGCAGAAAAGGCAAATAAGTGATTGACAAAGGAGAATGATAGAGTAGTGCTATCTCTAAGACATCGTAGAAAAAGGACTGCATAGAATGGACAGTGGATCTATGTGAAAAAATCAAAGAAGTTGCACAATGACTTGGTGAAGGACGTAAAGTTTACTTTATTAATTAAGTTTCTCGACAATTAATTTCTACCTATGTAGTGAAATGAATAGTGAGATTCATACTTACATCTAACATACATTAAAATTGTTTGGCGTAAATGTATATTGATTATTTTATTTATGTGTACCTTAGATTGATCTAGGAATATTGTGGTAGTGATAAAATTAAAGTTACATTCTAATGGATCATGTAAGCTGCTTATCAAAAGATATTCTCGAGATAATGAATGTGTCAGGTCTTACAAGGATGCAAGTGGCCAATTATCCTCAGGTACATCCTTTAAAAGATCGAAAGATCTTCACAAGAATAGTTGAAAAAACTTATTGTTTACTTTTTTTTTTCCAGAATGGTATCTTAATCATAAATTGATGATATTTAATCATACATATTATACTATTTTCAATTTAATCAGTTGGATGGGCACCTATTAAGGTTAATGAAATTAAATTGTTTAAAATTATGTGTTATATGTGTGTGTCTTTGGTAAAAGGGGATTTGTTTCGTAAATATACATTTTTTATCAAATAGTTTTATTTTCGGGTTACTAGAAAATATTTTTCTTTGAATGACCTTTATCAATTTTCTAAAATTATCTTAATATTAATTTCATAGCGAAAAAATCATTTAGCTACCTCCCGAGGTAGTGTTAAGGTCTGCTTACACTCTACTCTCCCTAGACTTTGCATCACTTCTTCGTGTTAATCTTTGAAATTATTATCATGTTTAGTATATAAAAAAAATTATTAAACCACTCACTAATTAATGAGGATTAACAATAACTTTCATTCCATCTTTAAAACAGAATTTTTTTATTCTAATTTTTTATTTCTTTTTTGAAGACTATTCATTGAAATAATGTTATCATTAATATTTAACAAAACAGATATTTTCTTAAAATTTAATGTTCACCAACAAAAAAAAAATCTGTTGAAATGACTTATGTGAAGCATTTCAAACAAACCTTCAAAAAATGAGTTACGATGATAGATATATTCGTTGTCAAAGATTTCTTTGATTTTTCTTTTCAGAGATGTCGTATGAATAAAAGGAGACCCTTAGATGAGCAAAAATATTATCGACAAGTATCTTCAAGTGGTTCTCAATAAAGAATCGAAAGAAGTAGCCATAGAATATTCGGGAGAATACATGATTTTCAAACAAAAGTACCAAATCAAACTCATGGTGACCCATAGCTTTTACAGTAAATTCCAACAATATTTATGCTAGTTTAACAAAGCAACGACTCTATCACCCACAATGTCAAGTTCAATAACACTACCTCAACCCATTGTTGTCGGGCCTATTGATGGTGGTAGGCTAAAAGAACAAAATTCCACATTATTTGATTTGCAAGGTCAGGTATTGGGAGCACTAATAGTAGTTTTTACACGACGTTTAATAGTGGGCTCATCATGATTACAACTTGAATCTTCAAATCCAAAACTATTACATCTCGAATCTCAATAAAGCCTATGTATCAATAAATTCAACTAGTGCAATGATGATTGATGTGAATGGTGGAATGTGATAATCAATGGATCAGGAGCAGCCAATAATAATTTTCAGCAATACATAGGTTAACAAAACATGCATGTAGCAATCAATTCTATTACAACATCAAATACGAGTGCTAATGACGGCAGTGTTTAAACGAGTGGGAAAATTATGATATGTATTTGAATTTCCATGATATAGACGATCTCTGTAAGAATAATGAAGATTCTAGTCCAATCCTACCCAATGGACATGGAAGTGAGATTGATCAAGTTTACTTTGTTTATTAGGTTTGTGCTTCTATCTAACATTGCTTGCTACTATTTAATTATTCAAAATCGATTGTAATTTTCTACATATGCATGTGGCAGGTAGTTTCAAGGAAAAGCAAAATTTCCAAAGTGAAGCATACACATGATTAATCAATACTATAAGTGACCATTGGAACACATAAGGACTTCCGACCATGATATTTTTTTTTCAAGTGGTTGCAATCTTTAATTTTAATTTTCATTCTAGAAACTAGTTTTTATATGACTTGGATATCTTGAACATACGGAAAGTGAAAGTAATATTATATCCGAAAAGAAGGGAATGTATTTGAATAATCATTTGAATTTGAGATTTTATGTCTTCCTTTCAAATTCAAGATCTTGAAGAGTATTCCTTAACTATATAAAAAATTATCATTCGCAACAATTAATTAACGACAATAGCTTAATTTTCACTAAATATGTATTTATTATGAGCATTAGAACTCTTTGTATATATCTCTAAAGAGTTTAGCGACATTGATTCTAATAAAACTTTACCAAAGTCGATTACGAGTTTAGCACTCTTTATTGACGTCTATATTTGTTGTCGCTAAAAGTCATTTTTGTTACAGGGTTAGAGACAATATTTTAAAACTTTACTTTCTTCGTATCTTTTTCTCTCTTCCCTGTCTTCTTTGTATCACATTTTATTCTTTTTATGTAACCTCTTATATTGGTTTCTATAACATAAGAGATAATCATTGATATTTTTCTTTAAATGCTGTCAAAAAATCTATCTTTTACCCCTAATGGAGCTTTATAATTATTTTCAGACGAGAAATTTCATATGTGTAGTAATTATGATCAATAGGGAATCTGAAAAAAGAATATGTGCCAAAACATTCAATACCTTACACAAGCAGTGACAAATGTTATATATTGTGAGTTTCTTCCAATTGCATATGATGTCATGTCATTAGAGCTTAGCATATGTTCAGTCATATAGAATTGACTTGTTAAAGGCTGATGATAAATTCGATTGTAAATTTTTTTGGGATGGATGTGACTCAATATTTTTTTATCCAATTTCCCCCCAATATAATCAAGGACATAGTTTGTAACATCTCGCAGCTGAAAGAACTAGAAAAAAGTTTAAAATCTGAAAATACTTATTTTTGGAAAGAATAGGAAAATCAAGGAATTTTAATTGAGTAATAAAGTGAGTTTATGGTAAACTTCAAACGACAATAACTCCTAGGTCATGATGAGTTACTAGTAGTTCCAGATATTGATGGAAACACCATATAATAATCTTTTAAACGCCGTCGAGTTTGCGCTTTTGATATCAGATGAGAGAGTTACGTCAGAAGTTGGACTATTAGACTAAAGAAAGTCCAATCTGGATTTGTGAAGGGCAAAGACGTCTTTTCCTTACCTAATTTAATGGATTTGTTTGAGGAATTAAATTAGGGTAAAAGTAAAACTTTGTTCAGTTTAGGAAAAAGAGAATTCACGCTAAGGCTTGTAAAGGAGAGAAAAGAAGAGAATAGAGGAGAGAAATGAAGAATCGCCAAGAACACTAAAGCTTTGCGTGTGGATTTCGTCTGGGGATTGATCCCTTAGAATGTGTCTGAGATCACATAGTATTGATTTAGTTCACACAAATGCAATAAATGAAGATTTTTGTTGTTCAAAAACAAAAGTAATACAATCCTAATCTTACTTTTGTTGTATAGTGATATGATAAAGATTTTTTTTCTCACAATATTAACAATGTTACAATGTATGTAACCCATTCAATATGAACAAAATTAACTATTACCATGATGTATAATATAATTCTTATTGCTAGCTTCTCAAAATAATTGCGCAATTGTATGTGATGAAAACAATGAACACTTTGAAAAGAAGATTTTTGACAAGGGAACGAACATACATGTATATGAAAAATTCACTTGATGAAAATATTCTCCAATACTTGTGGAAATTTGTGTTAAAAAAGAAAATACGAAGACAAAGGAGATGAACTAGATCCAAAAGGAGATCATGTGAAAAATGTTGATAATATTGGTAATGAATGTATTGTGGTAAATAAAGAATTCTAGAGAAGATTATGCCTTTTAATATTCATGATACTGAAAGAATAAGATACAACTTGAGGAGAAAAAGATGCAGAAAAGGCAAAGAAGTGATTGACAAATGAGAAACGCAGAGTATTGCTATTTCAAAGATTCTGAAGAAACAGAATTGCATAGAATGGGCTGTGGACTTGGTGAAGCACGTAAGTTTACCGTATTAATTTTTTTTCTATAGTTAGTTTCTATATATGTAGTGAAATGAATAGTCAGATTCATACTTACAACTAACATACATTAAAATTGTTTGGAGTAAATGTATAGTGATTTATTTAATTATATATATGATCTTTATATTTATTTCTTATATTATAAGGGGGACGTCGGATTGAGCGATAATTCCTACCATTACGTGTAACTGTACTTATGGTATTGTTGCTATGTCTTTTGACAATGTCTGGAGGCAAGGTTGGTGGAGTTTAAATAGGTGAAGACGAAGAAAGTCTCAAGAAGAATTTATCTTTCCTTCCGCTGGTGGGAGCTGTGTCTTTTGTTATTTTGTCCAGTCTTCATTCTTAATAGCTCTTGCGCATGTTAGACTAGATCCTTGGGGTTTCTATTACTTTACGAGTCTTAACTAGTTCGTGAAAAGGATTTTTCCACATTGATTTTTATCTCTTTTATATCTCTGTTTCGTTAATTTTCTGCATGTATAAACCTTTGGGGTATGAGTGTTCTCCTACTTCGATTTTAGAGTAGAAGCCCGCACGTCTCGGTGGGTTGGGTCGCGACAAAATAGTATAAGAGCCTAGGTTATTAGCTTTCCTATGCAAGAGCCAGCATGGAATTGGCTCCTGCGGGTCAGTGTTTTGCCATCCACAACTAATGTGCAAGAGGCTAGGAAGTATTCTAGGAATTGTTCCACTCTTTCTCTCCTTTTGTACGAAGTATCGCTTTGGGTATGAGTTGAGTCCAATTGGTATCTCAACCAGGTAACTGGGATGTTGTAATTACGACTAAAGGGATATATGAGTAGAGTCCAATTGGTATACCAATTGGTATGTGGCCGTAATGGTCATATAAGGCATATATAACTACTAATGGTCATCTATGTGATGAACTAACCTATAGAGTAAGTTAGTATGGCCTGTAATTCTAGTTGTGAATGTGTGAACTCGTTTTTGATTTTTTGTTGTGAGTGTTACGAGTTTGGATTTTTATGTTGTGTAAATTTCTTGATGAACGGTTAAAGTATGCATATGTAATTCCTTGAAAAGCGAGATATTTATTGAGATAAACTCTAATCATTAAGTAAGTGAATGTTTAGGTGTATCTGGGGTGTTTGTGTGGGCTGTAATGTAGACTTCTTTTTAACATTGTGGGTTGAATATAGTGTATCCATATTTAAAATATTGAGTAGTTCGATAGAATAGTAAAGTGGGGATCCTAGGAGAATCATGGAAGTGGAAAAAAACGCACAAAAATATTGGAATGGGCTCTAGTTCCGTCGTAGCCACTGCAGCGGGATTATTTCCGTTGGCGTGGTTCCGCTACAACGGAATTTATTCCACTAGAGCAAGACGAGGGGATGCACAATCCTTGCCAGTTTTTTGTGAACACTCTTGCGTATGCTGATCCTAGTTACTTGCGTATGCATTATGATACGATGCATGCCAACTTGCATCAGTACATTCAATGTACGAGTATGCGAATTGGAACGCTAACATCACTTATGCTTGAAAAGGATAAGAAGGAACACTCACCTTGACTTTGCTCAACTCATGAATTACTAACTCATTTCAATATAATGCAATTTAAATGTAAGTGCAATTTAAATTATATATATATATATATATATATATATATATA
>NC_028637.1:43087713-43090137 GCF_001406875.1 Solanum pennellii | reverse complement strand
TATATATATATATATATATATATATAACTTCTGTGGGAGTTTCTCTAATCGACAATCATCACCTAAGAGCTGCAATGTTGATACATCGATCTACCTCACGCTACCACCGCATCCTATACCTGAACAAAGGTATAAGACCTAAACTGCCTAATGGATCCACTAGTCTACTATGAAAATGGTTAATGTAAAAAGTATGACCCATTTTCTACAATTTGGCTAGATTATTTATGGGGCTGTGAGTTTTCAGAACTATCAAACATATTGGTGCTCAATTCTACTCCAAAAAATATGTCGACTCTTATTTTTTAACACATACTGATTCTATGATTTAAAATTAGTTCTAAAAATACATAGCTCAAGGGTATCTTTTTCTCACTTTCCCTACTTGCTTCTTTTAGAAAGCTATAGTTCTTTTCTGAAAATTTTCACTAACGTGCCTTCGAAATCAAAGTTTCTTTACTTGTTTAAATATGAAAAAAATTTAAAGTATCACTGGTATTACTTAGTCCCCATATATGAATAAAATAACTTCAACTTAACTCTTTACTTAGATTGAAACTTGAGTCTTAAAAGAAAGTTAAAATTTTAAATAAGACTCTTGAAAACCTTAAGAACTTTACTTTTGACTTACTTCTTAACTTAAGACTTGACTCTTATCTTCCTTTAGTTTATTCTTAACTTACCTTGAATTGAATTATTAATTCAAGGTTATAATTTGAGTTCTTTAATTATTTATTGGTGTTCATAAATAATTTGAAGTAATCATAATCATTGGAAGGTGTTAATGTAACTTGAAAGGACTTAAAAGGACTAAAGTATAAAAACTGGATGAAAAAGGCCGAGTTGGGCGCATTTTGGACGGCCCACACAAGCCTGTTGGTCAGCGGCCCCATCTTGGCACATTGCAGGCGCGTAGCCCCAAGCCCTATGGTGGAGATGGAGCGCAGTGCACCTGGTGCTACCCAATTGTGCCTGACGATTTTCTCTCTTCGTATTCTGATCCTAATTCATCTAAACCTCCATAGTTCTATTTCCAAAACATTAAGATAATCAATACTATCAATACCCAATAGATCTAACTCAAAAACAACATTAGATGCTAGTAATCAACATCAATGGGTATTCAGTAATTTCAACCAATGGGATTCAAAAAGATTTATCAAGAACTCACTTCTAAATTTGCAAAAAACTCCAAAACTACAAAACCAAAGCAAGACTGGTATTCCGATGACTTAATCCAACAAAAAAGATCTTACATACCTTAGTTAGGGATTACCCCCGATGAATTCCACTAGAATCCCTTGGCATTTTTGGCGAAATATTGATCTTTCTCCCTTTCTCTTTTCTTCTCTTTTCTCCGAAGCCCTAAGCGATAAATAACTTCTATAATCTGAAATAAAACTTGTTTTTAACCCGATTAAACAATTGAGATGAATTAGGAAATAAATGGATGAAAAATCTAGTTTTCCCAAAGTACTTGGCTCATATGTTTTTAAACCAACTTCTTCTCTGGTTTGAGGTAATTGCTCAAACTTTGCTTTAAAAGATCCCATGGAAATCATAGTTACCATTTTCTAAAATCAGCGAAAGGCTCTGTGGATGTCTAGCTTCCTTTCTTTTTCAAAATGTTAAAAAATTTGTAACTCTTTGGGACTACTTAGTTTTCTCATAGATTTTGATAAATGAACTCACTCTTTACTCTTTTCTTAACTTGAAACTTAACTCTTAGGGAGTACTTAGTAACCTTATAACTTTTGAGATTTAAACTCAACTCATTACTTTTTGTTTAACTTGTATCTTCAGCCTTAAAACAAAGTTAAAATTTTATTTATGACTCTTGAAAGCTTTAAGAACTCACTTTTGACTTGCTTCTTAACTTTTAGATATAACTCTTAACTTTTTTGATTTTTATTTTAACTTTCCTTGAATTGGATTATGGATTAAAGGACCATAGTCTCATGTTTATGGATGATTTCATGATATTATGATGTACATTAAAGTGTTGGAAACAACTACGAATTATAGGTAGATCACTTAGGAACTAGAATAAAAAAAATGGGGAAACGATGAGATCTCCAGGTCACCCTGGCTCTCTAAGAGGCGCGGGGTGATACGCTCAAACTTACTTCTCAAATAAGAAGTAAAGCGGTCGCATCAAGTAAATAACCCAACTAGTGAGGTTGGGATCGTTCCCACGAGGAAAATAGTCTAGACTTAACTTTAACTTGTTATTACTATTGTTCGGTTGATAACTTCCTTAGAAAGTAAAAACATAAAAATGTAAAAAGGGGGGTTTGTATTTCCTAATAAGTAAAAAGAATTAACTAAATTGAAAGAGACACTTAATGAGTTTGAAAGTTGGGTTTTAATCAGTTAATCAAAGTAACTAGGGTTTACGTGTTCCCCACAGGTTCATAACTTGAT
>NC_028637.1:43076467-43077090 GCF_001406875.1 Solanum pennellii | reverse complement strand
CGTTCTTCTATTTGTGTCTCAAATGTCTCACCCATGTTGTAGGATATAGCAGATGCCGATTGGAGCTCACCACTCTGCTTCATGGACCTACAAATATTAAAGGTTACTTCCTAACTGTTCAACCGAAATTTCATCTGCCCCTTTTCCATGTCTACTAAGGCTCTTCCCGTAGCTAGGAATGGCCTCCCAAGGATAATAGGCACTTCAAAATCAACCTCACAATCAAGAATAACAAAATCGGCTGGAAAGATGAATGACTCCACTTTTACTAGCACATCATGAAGTATCCCTATAGGCCGTTTTACTGTTCGATCAGCCATCAGTAGCCGCATCGCAGTGGGCTTTGGGTCACCCAAACCCAACTTCTTGTAAATCGAGAGGGGCATGAGATTTATGCTTGCCCCCAGATCACATAATGCTTTCGCAAAATGTAATAGCCCGATTGTACAAGGAATAGTGAACGCACCCGGATCTTCTTTCTTTTGGACTAGAGATCTTGTAGCAATAGCACTACAATGCTGCATTCTATCATCATCCTCAAAAGTGACCGATCTTTTCTTTGTGACCGGATCTTTCATAAATTTGGCATAACCAGGCATTTGTTCTAAAGCTTCTACCAAACG
>NC_028637.1:43044128-43072861 GCF_001406875.1 Solanum pennellii | reverse complement strand
CTTCGTAATCCCACACTTGTCAGACTTCCCCATCTTCCTTCAGCAGCTTCTCTACGCTGCCACCTACGGACCGTCACAGGCATGACGGACCGTCATAAGCTCCGTAGGTGGTCTCTTCTGCATTTCTCTCTCAAAATCTCCGCATTTGGCTTTGGACAGATTTCCTGCAAAACAAAGAGAAACTTGTATAAAAATTAGCACAAAAAGGGCTTTTGGACGCACTAAACTTAAGGAAAAAGCATTAATTATACCGTGAAACCACGGTATATCACGGGGCTGTAAAGCGTGACGGACAGAGTGTATACAGAGGGGCTCTGGATGGTGCGGCACGCTTGACCTTGTCAAATAGACGCTTCCCTGAGGGTCTCTGGCTGGCGCGGCGCCCTAAGACTTGTCAGTCGCAATTCCAAACAGTTTTTTATCTGATTTTCAATTCTAAACCTTCTAAACTCCCACTTATCTCACCCCCAACACTTAGGATCACGAAAAGTTTGAATACCCAATAGAGTTGACTCGTAAAACAGCCAAAAAATACGAATCAAATAACCCAAGTATACTAGAACTCAATCAGCAAGAATTCAATGGTTTTTCATCAAGAACTTCAATGTTCATTTTTCAATCTACTCTAATTGCGCTAAATAAATCATAATATGTTGTGGGTAGAAGAACCCATCACAAAGCCCGACGAAACTCACTCAACGATCTTGGGGAAACCATTGTCTTTTCTCCTTTCTCCTTCTTCTCTTCTCTTTTCTCGAATATCTTACGCGTATTCAATCTTCTAAAAACTTACTTAAGGCTTAATTTTACCTATAATAAACCATTTAATCATATTTGAAAATTGTAGGGTGAAACGACAACTTTACCCTTAGTAAAATCCGAATTGGATTTTCCGCAATCCAATAGCCTAACTTTCAATAGACATATCTCCCTCATACAATATCATAAATACGCAAACTTGGCGTCTTTGAAAAGATCTTTTCAAGATCTTAGATCTTTCCGACCATATAAAGAACGTTCGCTAACTCAACCTAAGATAGAAGTTATGGACGTTTTAAAATTACCAATAACTTACTTTTACACTTAAATAATTGCGAGATATCTCCTATTATTTCCAAAAATAACTATTCTTAGTTTCTTTGATTAATCCTACCATTTCGCCCTACGAGATGTTACAATATCTCCCCCTTGGGAACAATCGTCCTCGAATGAGAACGTTTTCACTAAGCATAGGGTGGTAACATCATTTTAGCATTCAACCAACAAAATCAAGTAATATATGCTTACACATAGTCTTGTAACATTCTTAGAAGATAATTTAGTACCTTGATTTGCATTCTATATGGATTCAATGAGATGTTGATATCTCTACTTCATATCTTACTCAACATCCTAAGTTTCTTCTTCATTAAATTTGTTCCTCCAAAGGACCTTGACTGATGTCATTTCCTTATTTCTCAACTTGAGAACTTAACGATCCAAAATTTGAACCGGAATCTCTTCATAGGATAAGCTACCCTTAATCCCAAAATTCTCAGTTGGTACGATAAATGAAGGATCAGCCAAGAATTTATTCAACATAGACACATGAAAGACCAGATGAACTGCTTCTATCTTTTGGGGTAAAACCAACTCATATTCTACATCGCTATTCCTCTTGGAGATCCTGTAAAGACAAACATGCTGGGTACTAAGTTTCCCCTTCTTACAAACCTCATAAACCCCTTCATGGGTGAAACTCATAGATACATCCACTATCTCACCTCAAACTCTAACGACATTCTCCTAACATATGTGTAGAACTTTTGGCGACTATGTGTCGTTTTCAATATCTCTTGAATCATTTTCAATTTCTCCATGGCTTGGTGAACTAAATCTCATCTTATTAACCATGCTTGACCCACTTCGAACAATCCACTAGGAGATTTGCATCTTTTCTCATAAAGATCCTCATATGGAGCCATTTGGATGCTCAAATGGTAACTGGTGTTGTAAGCAAACTCAATGAGAGGTATGTGATCATCCCAGTTCCCTTTGAAGTCGATCACACAAGCTCTCAACATGTCTTCTTATGTCTGGATAGTCATCTGTACTTATCCATCTCCCTGAGGATTAAAAACAAATTTCACGTTTGAACCCAAACCTTTTTGGAAAGATTTTCCGAATTGTGCACCTTCATCTGAAATAATGGAGACCGGAAGTCCTTGAAGTCTCACCACTTATTGAAGGTACAACTTAGCATAATCCTTGGATGAATAGGTAGTCTTTATCCGAAAGAAATGAGATAACTTTGTCATTCTATCTTCAATCACCCAAATAGAATCATGATGTCTACGAGATCTTGGAAAGCTTGTGATAAAGTCCATATTGATCATCTCCCATTTCCACTCTGGAAGTTCTATAGTTTTCTCCAAACCTCCAGGCCTTTGGTTCTCTACTTTCACTAGTTGGCAATTCGGTCACCTAGCAACAAACTCAGCAATATCTGTTGTCATGACTTCTCACAAATATACCTCTCTCAAATTGCGATACATCGTGGTGGAACCCATATGAATGGAATAGTTGGAGATATGAGCCTCCTCCAGGATCCTCTCTTGTAGTCCATCAACCCTAGATACGCACAATCTACCTTGGTACTTCAGCACACCATCTCCCCCTTGTTCAAAAGCCAATACACTTTTCTTATAAACATTTTCCTTCAAATAAAGCAAAATGGGGTCTTGGTCTTGTTTTTCTTTCGCCTCTGACACTAGTGATAATTCAGCCCCATTAGTCGATACTACCCGCCTTCTTTGGAATCCATAAGTCTGACTTCTAGACGTGCGAGTCTCTGCACATCTTTAGCTATCTCCCTCTTTTCTTCTTTAATATGGGTGGTGTTCCTCATGGATAACCTACTTAAGGCATCATTAACTACATTATCCTTACCTGGGGGCCAAAAAATACTCATGTTATAAACCTTGAGTAATTCTAACCACCTCCTATGTCTGAGATTTAGTTCCTTTTGAGTGAACACATATTGGAGGCTCTTGTGAGCAGCGAATATGTAAACATGAATACCATAGAAGTGGGCATACCATATCTTCTAAGAAAACACTAATGCAACCTATTCTAAGTCACGCGTCCAATTATTCTTCTCATAAACCTTCAGTTGTTTGGAGGCATAAGATATAACCTTGCCATTTTGCATTAAAAGACAGCACAAACTCTCGATGCATTAAAGTACTCCTTAAAACCTTGAGTACCCTTTGGTAAGTTCAAAGTCAGAGCGGTAGTTAATCTCTTTTTCAATTTCTGAAAGCCTTTCTCACAACCTTCAGACCATTGAAACTTGACTTTCTTTTGAGTTAGCTTGGTCAAAATATATGAGAGAGATTAAAAACCTTAGACATATATCCTATAACAATCAATAAAAAACAAGAAACTCTTTATATATGTCAGAGACGTGGCTCTAGGACAGCTTTGAACTATTTCAATCTTTTGGTATCAACTCTAATCCCATCAACAAAATAAATATGTCCTAAGAATGACACCGACATAAGACAAAACTCACACTGAGGTGACTAGCATGATCTTCATCATTCCTTTAATAAATTAGTATGTCATCAATGAAGGCGATGACAAACAAATCTAAATAGGGTTTGAAGACTCTGTACATAAAATCCAATATTGCAGGCACATTACCCAAACCAAAAGACATAACCAAGAACTCATAACGCCCATATCTTTTTCTAAAAGTTGTCTTTCAAATGTCATATTTCCTAACATTCAACTGAGGGTATCCTGATCTGAGATCAATATGTGAGAAACAATAAGAGCCCTGAAGCTTGTTGAAAATATCATCTATCCTTGGAACATGATTTTTATTCTTTATAGTGACCTTATTCAATTGGCGATAGTCTATACACATCCTATGGGATACATCATTTTCCTTACAAACAAGATCAGAGCGCCCCATGATGAAACACTTGATCGAATGAAGTCTTTATCAACAAATCTTTCAATTGTTCTTTTAGCTCTTTTAACTCTTATTGTGCCATTCTTTATGATGAAATACAGATAGGATGAGTATTTGGAATGATATATATGTTGAAGCCTATCTCTATGTTAGGAGGGACTCCGCGTAAATCATCAAGAAAGACTTTTGTAAACTTTTTCACTTTAGGAGCTGAATCAATGGTACCTCATCACTTGAGTCATTAACTCAGACTAGGTGATAGATACATCCCATTAAAAATAAATTTCTCGCCTTAAGGTGCGAAATGTAATGTGCCTTAGGCACTGCTAAACTACTACTCAAAACTCTGACTGGCTCATTAGGAATTTGGAACTTGACAACTCTGGTTTTACAATCTTCTGACATATAACAAGCATCAAGCAAGTCCATACCGAAAATGACATTAAAATATATCATATCTAGCTCTACTAGATAAACTATGGTGTTATTGTGATTGATGGTAACATGACCATCATGATAGACTCTTTTCGCTAGAATAGACCCCCAACAGGTGTAGAAATACAAAAGGTTTCACAAAGTTTTTTAGGAAGAATCTCAAACAGATATGCAACATAATGAGTTACAAACGATAAACTAGCTCATGGGTCTAAGAAAGCATAAACATCAAAAGTAAAGACTTCGATCATGCTCGTGATAACATCTGGCGTAAGTGACTTCTCTAGGTGCAGCTTTGTGTGGTGGAGCAACTGATGAAGATTTGACTGTATTTCCTAGATTTCCACCTCTTTTCTTGTTCTTGGGTAACTCTTTCATGTACTGCCCCACTTCACCACATTTGAAAAAACCCGACTGACCATTGCAACACTTATCGACATGGTTTCTACGACACCTACCAAACGAAGGATCCCAACTACCTCTTTGTGCCACACTACCTTTGGAGTGGGCTGGTCTATCCTTAATGTTCAGTGATTTATGTACATTATACTCACAATTGTTTCTTGGCGTAGGTACAATATCTGATGATGGTGCATTGCCCTTTTGTTTCTTAAATTGTGGTCGACTTGATCCACTCCTCTGCTGACCATTTTCATTCACTGTCTTAGCTTTCTTGTTCCTATACTCCTCTTTTTCCCTCAGTTTTTGTTCTAAACTTTTTACACATAGGCCATTAGCCTTTAAATGTTCATGTCCCCAATCAACATTGCAGCCCTACCTTCTTTTCCTGAAGCAAGACCTAAGCCAGCAAGAAACAAGTTCTCATATCCTTACCTATCTCCGGAGCATAGAGAGACAATTCGATGAATTGTAACTCATACTCATGAACACTCAAGGAGTTCTGTTTCAATTTAAGGAACTTCCGTAACTTCGCTTCCTTTAGTTCTCGAGGGAAGAAACGCCCTATGGAGGTTTCTTCAAATTAATCCCAACTTTTATGTGGTGCATCCTCATCTCTATTCTCCATCTAATGATCAAACCAAGTTCTACCCATATTCATCAGTTGATATGCGTCCTTTTCAACTCTCTTTACATCTACCACATGCATCACATCGAATTCCTTCATCAACTCTTCCACAATGTTTTCCGGATCCTGAGTGGTTCTTGAACCAGTGAAGCTTGGAGGACTCATTCTTAGGAACTGATGAATCCTCGAGGTGTGAGACTCTTCCTGTTAAGCTCTTTTTTTGTTGACCAGCCTGGTTAGTCACCGCTTGTCTTAGCATCCAAATAGACTAACACAAACTAGCATTAGTAACTTCCTCTTTAGGTTGCATTTCAGGTGCATTAGGTACCTCTGGCTCCTCCACATTTCTTCTTGTTGGATGAACTGTAACTGTTCCTTCTGGAGGAATGATGATCTGTAACAGATGCGATCACGAATTAGAGGGAATTTTCTAGAGATAACATCTAACTCACATAGTGAGTATGAAAGAAGGGATAAATTCCTGAATGGTGTACCCTACTAATCATAGATGTGTCACTCTTCACACTGATGACTAAGACTTTACAGACACGGCTTCATAGACTTTCTAGGTTTATTGAACTCTGCACTCTGATACAAAGGTTGACATACCCAACGCCTACACCGTGGACATGGCCAGAATCCAATGACCATTGGTGACATTGAGTGAACCCTTGGCCTGACATACAAAACTTTGCGGAAGACATAACTTAACTCAATTATAAATAAGAAATATTTTCAACAAAATACTCTAATTAATAGTCTTGGTTAAAGTGGCACTTAAGTCCAGAACAATATATATATATATATATATATATATATATGAAAGTAATATAGGTTCTATGGGAGATTCTCTAATCGTAAACCATCACTATGAACCTAAGCGATATTACAACGTCTGACCTCACGTTGCAAGAGGACCGCTCTATACCTTGCCATCGGTATAGAACCCGATCTACTAAGTGGATCCACTAGTCTATGATAAAAGCATGAAATAATCATCTTAAAAAATTGATCCTTTTTCTGTCCATGTTAGTTACATGGATTATTTAGACCTGAGTTTATATGAACTCACGTCCCCATATAGGTGCTCAATACTACTCCAAAAATACTTAGCTCATATGTGTTCAAATCAACTTCTTCTCTTGTTTGAGGTAATTTCTCAAACTTATCTTTAAAATTTGACTTAAAAATCATAGTTCCCATTTTCTAAAACTAGCCAAGGGCTCTGTGGAACTCCATATTCCTTTCTTTCTCAAAATTTGAAAACATTTGAAACTCTTAGTTACTACTCCTTATAGATTTTTATAAATTAACTCACTCTTTGCTCTTTGCTTTACTTGAAAGTTAACTCTTAGGGAATACTTAATTCCCTTATAACTATTGAGATTTAAAGTCAACTCATTACTCTATACTCATATTGTAGTATGAACCTTAAAACAAAGTTAAAATGTTTTTTTTAAGATTTTTGAAAGCTTTAAGAACTCACTTCGGCTTGTTTCTTACCTTTTAGACTTAACTTTTAACTTGTTTTACTTTGATCTTAACTTTCCTTGAATTGGACTACGTGATTCAAGGACCATGATCTAATGATTATGGATGATTTTATGATGTTTAGGTGTACATTAGAGTGTTGGAATGATTTAGGAATTTTAGGGACATAACTTAGGAACTAGTACAAAAAGATTGGGATAAAAAGAGATACCCATGTGACCCTAGCTCTCTAAGAGGTTGCCTAAGGGGCACCAGGCCATGTCTAACAGAGGTTGCCTAAGGGGTTCTGGAAGGCGCGGCGCCCAAAGGCTTGTCAATCATAAACAGTCTGAACTCCCATGGATCTCACTCCAAATACTTAGACTAACTAAAATCCTCAAAACCCAATAGTTAAGACTCATAAAACAGCTCGGAAATATGAATCAAACTACCAAAGTAATATTATAACTCAACCAGCAAGAATTCAACGATTTTTCATCAAGAACTTCAATGGTCATGATTCAATCTATTCTAACTGCGCTGAATTAATCATATTATAGTGTGGGTGGAAGACCCACCACAGAAAGATCTCACATATCTTAAAAGGATCATCCACGACGAAATTCGCTTTACAATCTTGGTGAAATTTTAGTCTTTTCTCCTTTCTCGTTCTTCTATTCTCTTTTGCGTATTCAATCTTCTAAAAACTTACTTAACGATTAATTTTACCCCTAATAGACCCTTAAACATATTAGGAAATAGTAGGGTGAAAAAACTACTTTACCCTTATTAAAATTCGGATTGGATTTTCCTCAATCCAATAGTCCAACTTCTGATAGGCATATCTCCATCAAACGATATCAAAAATATGCAAACTCTACGGCATTGGAAAGATCTCTTCAAGGGATTTCATACCATATATAGAAGTGGCCCTAACTCATCCTAAGCTAGAAGTTATGCCATTCAAAAAATGACAAAAAACATACTTTTTTACTTAGGCAATTTCAAGATTTCTCCTATTATTTAAAAAAATAACTATTCATAGTTTCTTTTATTAATCCTAACCATTCCGTTTTACAAGATTTTACAACTGATAATTCTCTTGGTGATTCTATAAGGACCAATATACCGAGGACTAAGTTTCTCCTTCTTACCAAACCTCATAACACCCTCAATGGGTGATGTAACACATCAAAACTCCAAGACATGTTCTAGAGCCTAACATGAGTTTCATAAGGTTTTTATACACTGTTTTAAGGTCCATTTTAGTGAATATAAGTCATTTAGAAAGTCTAGAAACTAAAATATCGATGAACGTCCATGACGTCAACTAGTTCAAGGAGGCGCTAGCGTGCCTTAGACTATTTGACTAGATTCTAGGAGTCGAAAATGATAAAATTGGTATAAGGGTGTCTAACACATATTAGAGTTATTTCAAAATCAAAACATCTGGGAACGACTCCCTAAGGACCCCTTGAGGAGGACGTTTGCATTTCGAGGTAAAAGGACTACCCAAGGCAGTGCAGACTAGTTCCATCGACTGGGCGTGTGTCAATCGACGGGGCGTCGATGGATATCATTGATGGTCACTTAGAAAAAATATTAGAAGGTTCATTTTCCACAGTCTCTGAACTTATAAAAAGATGTGCAACACGGAGGGAGCAGTGGTCGTCGTCTCACAGACGGACCTTCGATCGAGATATCATTTTTGAGGGCCTAAGTTGCTCAACGTTTTTAAGTTGAGTTCAATAAATTAATTAAAGATTTTGTTAAATAATTAGGTTTTTGGGGAGGTCTAATTAATTTAATTAACCCCATATAAATCCCTAACCTTGATAGCCTAACCTAAACTCTCATAATTCACAAACCGTAAACTATCTTTCTTCGCTCTTCTTTCTATATAGTGAAGAAATCCATTGAAGACCACGGTAGGAGAAGGCTTATGGGATGAAAAGAGTCATGTTTCTCCATCAGTCTTTATTAATTAGTAAGTCATGGGATCTCTTTCACCTTTGAGACCTCCTTTCTCAAACGGTTCCATCAAATTGATTTCAAAAGTTGGGTTTTCCAGTGGGTTTCATCTAATCTCAAAATTGATTTTATGGATTACCTTTTTTATGATTTATTTTGAATATTCTGAATATATGAAAATGTTTTTTAACTCAATTATGATATATCTTGATGGATTGGTCTAGTTTGTAGAAGATGACCTTTACCCCTTAACCCTAGGTTATGATCTTGATATAAACTGTGTAATCTTTGTTCAATTAACTTGGTTATTTGTGGAATTACCATTAGATTCTGTTTTGTATCAATCATGAATAGATTAGGGTGAATTATAGTCCTATCATGCTTTTTCTTGAGTAATTTGTTTAGATTATGACTTTTATCTATGTATTTTTTCTTAAGCTATGAACTAGAATTGGATTGTGATGTAGTCAGTCAATTAGTATTGTTATCATGTTGGTTATGGTTATATGATGATACTACAACCTAATAGTTTTGAGTAAGGGTTTACGGTAAGTCCTTGATGATGAATTATGAAGTAGACTTGGTAAGTCTTGTGATCCCTATTACTTACTTCAATTATGTTTAATTGTGATTAACTAATGATGTTGAATTTGAGTATTCCTTGTATTAGGATTTATAGGTTTTGTATGATGTTTAATTGAAATTTATTGACTATGGTTTGTGATGTTTTGGCTAAGATGTAAATGTTATAAGGATGGTGAATGTTTTAGCAAATGTACCTTATTATGAAGTGATATGTAAATGTGATAACCTGACTCATATGAAGTGTAATGAAAGGACTATATTCATGAAATTCTGAGTGAGCTATGATGATGATGATGTTAATACAAGGGTTAGACCCTATCACGTACAATAACTTATGATGATTAATAAAGACATTAAAAAAATTTCAAAAGGGACTCTAGCTTAGCACCAAGTGAACTAAAGTGAGAATTGTCCCTTCCCACATAGGGAAGGTAGTATCACTAAGGTACTCTTGCGATTGGAGACTATAATGCATGTAGCATATCTCCTAGTTATTGAACTATATTTCCCCAATAGAATTACTAGCTAGTGGATCCACATAGTTTCTATGTTTAAGTTTTGGTACTAACTTGTCAAGTAGCAACCTTCTTTCGGTGTAAGGTTCCATGACACCGGATTCCATATTAGATCATGTTGTCTATGTCGGTTAGGACAAGATGTTCCCAAAAGGTAAAATATATTAAAGAATGAACTTTAACTAAGATAACCTAAGGGGTTTATCTTAGTCTAGATAGGGGTATGGGACTCACATAAACACTGCACTAGTTAGACTTGAGAGAAATCTTAGGAGTTTATTGTTATGTATGAATATGATTATAATGGTGCATGATATGTATATGAAGAACTTGGGAATTATTGATACTATATGTTGATTAGTTTCACTTATGTATATGTGTTTGTCTACATTGTTGAAGTATGATGATATGTACTCTTAAATGACATATATGTTAAGTGGGATGTTGGTCATGAATATTCTTAGGATACTTGATTGAGTAAGGTTATGGGGCTTTCCTTGGTCATTTCACTTGTTGACTTGATAGGGGTTCATGGATAATTGTCTTGCTTTGGTTATGTTGAAATGTACTCTTACTCATACTTGTTGATATTATGACTTGAGGATACGATTACTTGACTATGTATTCAATTAAATCATATGCTTTTTGAATCACCTAGATTTTATGTTGTTGGTCTAGTGATGTATATCTCTATGACTTAATGAATATGTTCTATTGATTTGGTGTGGTCTTGTTGAATGTAAATAAATGTTTTCAATCAAAAGTGCATACTTATTAAAATGTCCGTTTTCTTTGCATGATTTCAAAGTATGTATGCCTGGTTTCGTACTTAGTACAAGTGGTATACTAACCCCATTTGTTCCTTTTTCCCAAACATTTTAGGTTCCGGTCGTTGAAGGACTTTTGGAGACGATTTTGAAGAAGACTAGGAAATCTAAATCATCCAAGTTGGGTAGGTCCCCACTTTCTGAGGGCAATTACACTTTCAAGCCTATGATGATGCTTTAGTATAGAGACTCTTATGTTTCTTTCCTTTACATTTGGATAGTAAACATTGTATGACCAATATGTGGTATTATTATATTGATCTATGGGCTAGGCCCAATTTGATATGCTCTTATTATTTGGTTATGATATGAGACGACTATTTGAGACTATATTATATTCAATATATCTATGTCCAATAAAAGTATAAGACTAAGTAATCTTCATATACTAAGGGTTTATGTATACTTGATATATACCTACTATGTGTATATAAAGGTCTATGTAAACTTCAATGTAGAAGTAGTAAAAAGTTTTAAAATTTCTTCTAATTTTGACTTACGAATATAATGAGGTAAGCTAAGAGGCTAGTCTTAGTTTTCAAAGAGGATGATGACGCTGGTTAAGTCTAGGTTGTAGTCTTGGATGTGACAACTTTGTATCATAGAATGAGGTTGAATATCTTTGAGTCAATGTCTCTCTCAATAACATCTTTGTAGGTTCGTATTCATAATTGTGAAGTGCACAATACTTATGAATAGGAATCTATGTGATACTTAGGAAACTATCACTTTCATGGAAGTCCAACATCTAATCCTTTTATTGTGATTATGGACAATGAATACTCTAAGGAACACATCACGAAGACTTGAAGAAGAGATTTCCACCACAGGAGTTCCTCCCTGTGGTGATCAAGTTCCTTCTCTTGAGGAAGAATTGAATGATGATCAAGCCCCGGTCAATCCTCCTCCTTTGATGGATGGTGACATAAGGGATGCTTTTCTCCATACAACCCAAGCCAATTCTACTCAAGCACAATCCGGCTCTACACAAGATCAAGCCATGACGGCCCAAGTAATAGGGAGGTTGTACCCCGAGCAAACCAACAAGTTGCTACAACGGCCTCTCGTCTAACAGATTTCACTAAGATGAATCGCCCTACTTTCTTATGGTTCCAAGGTTGATAAAGATTCATATGAGTTCATTGATGAGATTTATAAGATCCTCTATGCTATAGGTTTGAATATTTGTAAGAAGGCTGAGTTAGCCACTTACCAACTCAAAGGTATGGCCAATACTTGGTATGTACAATAGAGGGACAATATGTCATCAAGGGGTACACCGGTGACTTCGGAGGTGTTGAAGAAGTATTTTTGTGATACATTATTTCCTAGGGGGAAACGGGAAGCTAAAGTGGTGGAGTTCATCAATCTTTGTCAAGGAAGTATGAGTGTGCTTGAATAGTTGTTGAACTTTCCCTCAATTGTCAAAATATGTTCCTTCTTTGGTTTCCGACTCTAGAGATGAAATGAACCGCTTTATGATGGGAGTATAGGATGACTTGCAAGAGGAATTTCATTAGGCTATGCTAAATGACAATATGAACATTTCTCATGTCATGGTTCATGCTCAACAAGTTGAAGAGGCAAGGGATAAGAGGAAGAGTAGAGATGCCAAGAAGGCAAGATCTTTTGATGGGGTTCTTCCAAGGGTAGGGTTGAAATTCAAGACAATCCTAGGTTCAAGAAGAGGAGTAATCAAGTTCCTTCATCGTTTCCCAAGGATAGGGATCATAGGGTGTCTAACCCTAAGCCTAAAGAGGGAACGAATACTAGTTCACCAAAGAAGAAGCCAACTTGTCGAAAGTGTGGCAAGAATAACTATGGGGATTGTCTTAAGGGGATAGATAATTGATTTGGTTGTCATAAAAGTGGGCTCAAGGTTTGAGATTGGCCAAAAAGTGAGGGGCAAAAACAAGGAGAGTGTACAAGAAAGTAGTTCTAATGATGCTCTTAATAAGAATCGCTTGTATGCTCTCCGCTCTATGGGTGATCAACAGACTTCTCCCTACATGGTGACCGGTATGTTGAATGTCTTTTGCAATGACGTATATGCTTTACTTGATCCAGGCTCTACATTATCTTTTATTACTCCCTTGATAGCTATGAAATTTGATATCGTACCCGACATTTTAAGAACCTTATATTGTGTTTACCCCGGTGGGTGAGTCGGTTGTTGCAAAGAGGGTGTATAGAAATTTTCCTACAATGTTTCCCAATAGAGTTACTTAAGTTGAACTAGTAGAACTTGATATGTTTGATTTTGATGTCATATGCGTTATTGATTGGTTGCATGCTTGCTTTGCCTCTATATATTGTAGAACAAGGGTGGTGAAATTTAACTTTCAAAATTAGCCTGTTTTAAAGTGTAAAGGGGAAGGGGGAAATTCTATTCCTAGAGGTCGTATCATCACTTGTTTTAAACCTTGTAAAATGATCTCTAAAGGGTATTTATACCATATAGTAAGAGTCCAAAATTTAGACTAGGAAATTCCTCCCATTGAGTCGGTCCCCGTAGTGAGGGAATTTCTAGATATTTTCCTAATAATCTTTCCAGTGTTTCTCTCGAATAGGAAATTGATTTTGGCATCGACTTGTTACCGGATACAAACGATTTCAATTCATACATATCAGATGGATCCGTTGAATCGAATGAGTTGAAGGCTCAACTTAAAGATTTACTAGACAAAGTCTTCATTAGAACTAGTATTTCTCCATGCGGTGCTCCAGTATTGTTTGTGAAGAAGAAGGATTTGTCCCTTAGAATGTGAATTGATTATCGCCAACTCAATAAAGTCACTATTAAGACCAAGTATCGTCTCCCTCATATTGATAACTTGATTGATAGGGTATCACAACCCTAGGGTGAGAGGTGAGAATATACCAAAGACGACATTTCGGACTAGATATGGTCACAATGAAATCTTAGAAATAACCTATGGTCTCACTACTGCCCCGATGGCATTTCTGGACCTCATGAATAGGGTATTTCGAAGTTACCTAGATTCTATGTCATTGTCTTCATTGACGAAATCTTGGTATATTAAAAAATGAGGGTGATCATATGGACCATTTGAGGGTGGTGTTAGAAGTGCTTAAAAAGAACCAATTATTTGCCAAGAATAGCAAATGTTATTTTTGGTTGAGGTCGTAGGCGTTTCTTTGTCATATCATCTCTATTAAAGTAGTTGAGTTCGATCCGAGGAAAACCGAGACGGTGAAAAATTTACCTAGACGATTGACTCCTATCGATATTAGGAGTTTCTTGGGTTAAGCAGGTTATTATCGTAGGTTTGTGGATGGTTTTGTGTCCATTGCATCTCCCTTGATTAATTTGACCCAAAAGAGTAATAAATTTGAGTTGTCGGAGGCATGTGAGAAAAGCTTCCGAATGTTGAATGATAGGCTTACTTCCGCTTAGGTGTTGTCTTTACCGGAGGGTACAAAGGGATTCACCGTATATTATGATGCATCCCAAGTGGGTTTAGGGTATGTGCTTATGCAACATAGGAAAGTCGTAGCTTATGTTTCTAGAAATTTTAAGGTGCAAGAGAGAAACTATTAAAATCATGATCTTGAATTAGCGTCCGTAGTATTTGCTTTGAAAATATGGAGGCATTACTTGTATACTGTTCATGTTGATGTGTATACTAACACCAAGAGTATCCAATATCTGTTTACTAAAAAAAGAGTTGAATCTCCGACAAAGAAGGTGGTTGGAATTGTTGAAAGAATATGACAAGAGTGTTCTCTATCACCCTAGAAAGGTAAATGTGGTTGCGGATGCTCTAAGTCATATGAACATGGGTAGTGTGTCACATGTAGAGAAAGAAAATAAATACCTAGTAAAAGATGTTCATAGGATGGCTAGATTGGGTGTGAGGTTGGAAGATTCTCCGAATGGTAATTTTATGATCGATCATGACTCTGAGTCATCTTTAGTAGTTGAGGTGAAGTCCAAACAACTCCATGATCAAACATTGATAGAGTTGAAGAAATCGATTCTTGGTATGCTTAATAAGTCATTCTCCTTAGGGGGTGATGGTGTATTGAGGTATCAAGGAAGTTTGTACGTTCCCAATGTAGATGGTTTGAGGAATCGGATCCTTGAGGAAGCTCATGAGTCCTGCTACTCCATTCATCCAGGTTCGACGAAGATGTACCATGACCTTAGGGAATTGTTTTGGTAGGAAGGTTTGAAAAAGTATATGGCGGAATTTGTTGCTAAGTTTCCAAATTGCCAAAAAGTGAAAACCGAACATCAAAAGCCGGGTGTTTACTACAAGAAATCCAAGTTCCTACTTGAAAGTGGGAAGACATCAATATGGATTTTGTGGTAGGTTTTCCTCGGACACAAAAACAATATGACTCTATATGGGTGGTTGTGGATAGATTGACCAACTCCGCTCATTTCATTCCCATCAAGTCTACCTATTAAGCGAAGGATTATGCAAGGATCTATATATATGAGAGTCGCCATGGTATTCCGTTATCCATCATATCGGATCGGCGTGCACAATTTACATCTAGGTTTTAGAGGTCATTCCAAGAAGGGCTGGGTACCAAGGTGAAGCTAAGAACCGCTTTTCATCCCAAAATGGATGGTCAGGTGGAGTGTACTAATCAAACCCTTGAGGATATGCTTAGTGATTGTATTATTTATTTCAAGGGAAATTATGATAAGCATTTGCCTTTGGTGGAATTTTCTTACAACACTAGTTTCCATTCATCCATATCTATGGCTCTATATGAAGCCTTGTATGGTAAGAGGTGTAGGTCTCCTATTGGATAGTTTGAAGTGGGCGAGTCTTTACTATTGGGTCCGATTTTATTTATAAGACTTTGGAGAAGGTTCATATTATAAGAATTCACATATAAATGGCCTATATTCGGTAAAAGTCTTAAGCCGATTATAAGAGAAGGAAATTAGTGTTTGAAGAAGGTGATAAATTGTATTTGAAATTTCGCCTATGAAAGGGGTGATTAGATTTGACAAGAAAGGGAAGTTGAGTCCTCTTCTTGTGTGTCCCTATGAAATCTTCAAAGGGTTGGTAAGGTTTCCTATGAGTTAAGGTTGCCTAGTGAATTGGATTCGCTTCATCCGGTTTTCCATGTTTCTATGCTTAAAAAGTGTATCGCTGATCCTGAGTATATTCTTTCGATTGAGGGTCTTGGTGTGAAGGATAACCTCTCTTATGAGAATGTTCTGGTTCAAATCCTTAATAGACAAGTAAACAAATTGAGGAACAAGGAGGTGGCTTCCGTAAAGGTGTTATGGAAGAGTCACCTAATTGAGGGTGCAACATGGGAGGCAAAGGCCGACATGAAGTCCCGTTACCCTCATCTATTTGATAACTAAGGTTAGTTATTCCTAATAATAGGGAGTATAATGACTAAAATTTGAAGTTCATTTATTTTTGGTTAAGTCTTGCAAAATGTGCATTTTTTTTGTGTCATTACAGTGAATTTACAGTGAACTATACATTTGGACTTGAAAACTTGCAACATTCTTGTTTTGAGTCATGTTGTATATTTTGATATGGTGAGTCTTTATGAAATGATATATATCATGATGATAATTTAAGATTTGGCATAATTGACTCATATATGATATGTTGAGCTCTTGTTGTTGTGAGAAGGATATTCCTCATATTGTAATGTTGAGCCTTATTGTGGTAATTGAAGTTTTTAAATTACTTTTGTAAATGATATGATTGATTTTGTTATGTATTGTTGTTGGTTGGGCTTCTAGTCTTGAGTCTATTCTTCCATTTCTAAAGATTTTAATGTAATTGGGGAGCGAATTTTCCTAACGGGGGGGGGGGGGGGGGGGGGATAATGTAACACATTGAAAATCCAAAACGTGTTATAGAGCCTAGCATGAGTGTCATAAGGCTTAAACACTGTTTTAAGGTACAATTTGATGAATATAAGTCATTTAGGAAGTCTAGAAACCAAAACATCCAATAATGTCCATGACGTTCGGAAACTAGTTCAAAGAGGTGCTAGCTTGCCTTAGCCGATTTGAGTAGCTTTTAGGAGTTGGAAATTGATGAAAATAAGTGGAAGGGTGTCTAACACGTATAAGATTTAGTTCATAGTCGAAACGTACGGGCACGACTCCCCAAGGACCAACAAAGAGCCTGTGAGGAGGACTCTTGCATTTTGGGTTGGATGAACTGCCCAAAGCAGTGTGCACAAATGAGTGCTATCGACGGGCGTGTGCCAATCGATGGGGTGTCGATGGCCACCATTGATGGTAACTTTGTCAAAATCTTGGAAGGGTCATTTTTCACAGCCTCTGAACTTAGAGACAGATGTGTAGCACGGAGGGAGCAGTGGTCGTCGTCTCACAAATGGACCGTAGATTGGGGTCTCTTATATGAGGGCCTAAGTTGCTACATATATTTAAGTTGGGTTCGATCAATTAATTAAAGAGCTAGTTAATTAATTAGGGGTTAGTGGAGGTCTAATTAAGTTATCTAACCCTCTATATAACGCCCTAACCCAATTAGTCTAACCTAAACTCTCATAATTCACAAACCGAAAACTCACTTCATTCTCTAGTGAAGCACTCTATTGAAGACCAAGCTAGGGGATGGTTTAAGGTCTGCAAAAAAGTTTGTCCATCAATATTCATCAATTAGTTAGGTATGGGATCTGTTTCACCTTTGAGACCTCTTTCCTCAAAGGGTTCCATCAAATTGATTCCAGAAGTTCGGTTTTCATGTTAGTTTCATCTAATCTCAAAAGTGATGCTATGGATCACTTAGTTCATGATTCATTTTAGTTATTATGAATATATTAACATTTAATTTAACTCAATTTTGATAAATATTGATAGATTGGTCTAGTTTGTAGAAGATGACCTTTACCCCTTAACCCTAGGTTATGATCTTGATATGAATTGTGTAATGTTAATTTAATTGACTTTGTTATTGGTTGAATTAATATTATATGATGTTGAATCAATCATGAATAGATTAGGGTGAATTATAGTCCTATTATTCTAGCTCTTGAGTAATTGCTTTAGATGATGACTTTGATCTATGTATCTCATCATAAGCTAGGAACTAGTATTGGATTGTGATGTAGTCATTCAATTAGTCTTGATTCATGTTGGTTATTGTTATATGATGATACTACACCCTAATTGGGTTGAGTAAGGGGTTATGATAAGACTTTGATGATGAATAATGAATGATCTTGGTAAGTCTTCTGATCCCTATTACTTACTTCAATTATACTTAATTGTGATTAAGTATTGATGTTGTATTGGAGTATGCCTTGTATTAGGATTTATTGGGTTTGTATGATGTTGAATTGAAATGTCTTTAATATGGTTTGTGAGGTGTTGTCTAAGATGTAAATATTATAAGAATGGTGAATGATTTACCAAATGTGTCTTATTATTAACTGATATGTACATGTGTTAACCTCACCTATATGAATTGTAATGAAAGGACTATACTCATGCAATTCTTTTTGAGCTATGATTATGATGATTTTATATAAGGGTTAGACCCTATGAACTACAATAAGCTATGGTCAATAAATGAAGACATTAAAGACATTTCAAAAGGGACTCTAGCTTAGCACCGAGTTAACTAGATTGAGGATTGTCTCTTCCTACATAGGAAAGGTAAGATCACTAATATACTCTTGAGATTGGACACTATAACTAATGTAGTATAAAGAGGGTCCAAACTATATTTCCTAGTTCTTGAACTGTGTTATATCCATAGGAATACAGGATACACGTAGCTGCTGTATTCATGTTTTGGTACAACCTTTTCAAGTAGTCTGCCTTCGTTCGATGTAGGGTTCCATGGCACCGGATTCCACATTAGACCATGTGGTCAATGTTAATTAGGGGAAGATATCCCGAAAAGGTAAAATTAATTAAAGGAATGAACTCTAACTAAGATAACCTAAGGGGTTTAGCTTAGTCTATGTAGGGGTGTGGGACTCTACCTGAAAATTGCACTAGTTAGACTTGAGGGAAATCGTAAGATTATTCTTATGTATGAATATGCTTATGATGGTACATGATATGTATATGAATAACATGCGCATTGTTGATACGATACGTTGATTAGTTTCACATATGAATATGCGTTGGTCTACATTGTTAAAGTATGATGATATGTACCCTTAAATGCCATGCTATATGAAGTGGGATGTTGGTCATGATTCTAGTTGGGTTACTTGATTGAGTAAGGTTATGCGGCTTTGCTTTGTCATTGCACTTGTTGACTCTTTAGGGATTCATAAATAATTGTCTTTCTCTCGTTATGTTGAAATGTTCTCTTATACATACTTGTTGCTATTATGACTTGAGGATATAATTACTTGACTATGTATTAAATTACAGGATATGCATGTTGAATTGACTCGATTTAATGTTGTTGGTCTTGTGATTTATATGCCTATGACTTACTGAATATATTCTATTGATTTGATATGGTGTTGTTTAATGTGCATAAAGGTTTTCAATGAAAAGTGCATACTTATTGAAATGTCCTTATCTTTGCATGATTTCAAAGTATGTGTGCATATGGTCTCATACTTAGTATAAGGGGTGTACTAACCCCATTTCTTCCTTTTTCCCAAACATATTAGGTTCCGGTCATTGAAGAACTTTTGGAGACGACTTTGAAGAAGACTTGGAATCATGAATCAACCAAGTTTGGTAGGTACATACTTTCCGAAGGTAATACCACTATTAAGCCTATGATGTTACTTTAGTATTAAGACTCTTATGTATCTTTCCTTTTCATTTTGATAGTAAATATTGAATTACCTATATATGGTCTTATTTTATTGATGTATGGTCTAGGCCTAATTTGATATACTCCTATTATATGGTTATGAGATGAGACAACTATTTGAGACTATGTTATATTCTATATATCTATGTTCAATAAAAGTATAAGGCTAAGTAATCTTCCTATACAAATTGTCTGTGTATACTCGATATATATCTACTATATGTATGTAGAGGTCTATCTAAACCTCAATTTAAAAGTAGTAAAAAGTTTTAAAATCTATGCTAATTTTTACGTATGAATGTAATGATGTAAGATAAGAGGTTAGTCCTAGTTCTCAAAGAGGACGACTATTCCGGTTACGTCTAAGGTGTATTCTTGGATGTGATAGGTGAAACTTTTAGACATACCCAATCATCAACCTCAAACTCCAATGGTCTTCTCCTAATATTTATGTAGGATTTATGAGGACTATGTCTCGTTTACAATCTCTCTTGGATCCCCTTCACCATTTTCATGGCTTGGTGAACTAGATCTGGTCCTATAAATCCTGCGTCACAACCTTCGAACCACCTAATAGGAGATCTGCTTCTTCTCCCATAAAGAACTTCATATCGAGCCATTGGGATGCTCGAATGGATGATATTGTTGTAGGCGAACTCAATGAGAGGTAGATGATCAGCCCAATTACCCTCTAAATCGATCACGCAAGCCCTAAACAAATCTTCTAATGTCTGGATGGTATGCTCCACATGCCCATCCGTCTGAGGACGAAAAACAGTGATTAAGTTCACCTTTTAAACCAAAACTTTCTCAAAAGACTTCTAGAACTATGCAGTGAATTGTGCACCTATATCTAAAATGATTGAAACTAGGACTCCATGAAGTCTCACCACCTCCTTAATGTATAACTTTGCATAATTCTCATCTGAATGGGTGGTCTTTACGGGGAAAAAATTGACTGATTTTTTCATTCTATCAAAAATCACCCAAATCATGTTGTCTGCGAGACCTTGGCAACCCTATTATAAAGTCGATGTTACTCATCTCCCACTTCCATTGCAGAAGTTCTATATTTTGAGCAAAACTTCTAGGCCTTTGGTGTTCTACTTTAACTTTTGGGCAATTTGGGCATTTGGCGAGAAACTCAGCAATGCAGTTTGTCATGCCTTCCCACCAATATACCTCTCTTAATTGAGGTACATCTTTGTGGAACTCATCTGAATGGAATATCTAGAGCTATGGGCTTCCTCCATGATCCTTTGTTCGAGTCCAGGCACCCTAAGTACGCACAACCTACCTTGATACTTTAGCACAAGATCTTCCCCTTGTTCAAAAGCAAAAACTCCTTGCTTATGAACATTTGGCTTCAATTCAAGCAAAATGGGGTCTTAGTATTGCTTCTGTTTCACTTATGACAGTAGTGATGATTCATCCCCATTGATTACCACTATTCCTCGTTTTGTGGAATCCATAAGTTTGACTCATAGGCGTGCAAGTTTGTTCACATATTTAGTTATCTCCCTCTTAATTTTTCATCATGGGTGGTACTCCCCATCGATAACCATCTTAAAGCACTAGCAACCACATTATCCTTATCTTGTTGTAAAGAATACTCATATCATAATCCTTGAGTAATCCTAACCACCTCCTCTGTATGATATTGAGCTCTTTCAGGGTGAACACACATTGTAAGCTCTTGTGGTCAGTGAATATGTCAACATGCACACTATAAAAGTAGTGACGACATAGTTTCAAAGCGAAAACTACAAGAGCGAACCCGAAGTCATGGGTTAGATAATTCTTCTCATAAACCTTCAATTGTCTGAAGGCATAAATTATAACTTTTCCACTCTACATTAATTAACACACATCCCAAACCAACTCTTTATGCATAACAGAACACCGCAATATCTTGAGTACCTTCTAGTAAGGTCAAAATCGGAGTAGTAGTCAACCTCTTTTTCAACTCCTCAAAGCTTTTCTCACAAGATTCAAACCATTGAAAACTTAACTATTTTCTAAGTCATCTTTGTCAAAGGAGACGATATAGATTAAAAACCCTAAAAAAATCTTCTATAGTAGTCACCCAAACCTAAGAAACTCCATTTATCTGTTGGAGATGTGGGTCTAGGCCAACTCTAAACTGCTTTTATCTTTTGGGTGTCATGTCTATTCCCATTAATACAAACGATGTGGCCCAAGAATGACATAGAATTAAGCCAAAACTCAAACTTGGAGAACTTGGCATATATCGTGTTATCCTTCAAAGTAAAAAAAACTATCCTTAGGTGACTAGCATGATCTTTTTAATCCCTTTAATAGATTAGTATACATTAATGAAGACGATAACAAACAAATCTAAATATGGTTTGAAGACTCGTTCATAAGATTGATGAATGTTTCGTGTGCATTGGTCAAACCAAATGACATGACCAAAAACACATAATGCCCATATTTTTTCTTAAAAGTTGTGTTTTGAATATCACATTCCCTAACTTTCAACTAACGGTAGCCTGATCTGAGATCAAATTTCGAGAAGCAGGAAGCACCCTGAAGTTGGTCAAGAAGATCATCTATCCTTGGAAGAGGATACATAGTCTTTATGGTTACATTATTCAATCAGCAGTAGTCTATACACATCCTAAAAGAGCCATCCTAATTTATTACACACAAGACCGTAGCTCCCCAAGGTGAGATACTTGATCGAATAAAACCATTATCTAACAGATCTTTCAAATGTTCCTTCAACACTTTTAACTCTTCTGGTTCCATTCTATATGGTGAAATAGAGATAGGACGAGTACCTAGAAGAATATCTATACTAATTTCTATCTCTCTCAAAAGGGACTCTAGGTGGATCATCTGGAGAGACTTGTTGAAACTTTTTCAGTATTTGAACTGACTAAATAGGACGTATCTCAACATTAGATTTATTTACTCGGACTAAGTGTTAGACATACCCATTAAAAACAAACTTTCTCACCTTAAATTTGAATTATATCAACCCTGAGGCATTGTCAGAACTTCTTTCCACTCTTAGATTGGTTCATTTGGTAACTGAATCTTGACTACTTGAATTTTTCAATAAACTAAGGCATAATGGACATGAAGACAATCCATACAAAGAATGACATCTACGTCTACAATGAATTACTCAACCAAATCCCATGGTGTTCTTGTGATTAATAGAAATTAGATAATCACGATACACCCTTTCAGCTAGAATAGATTCTCCAACACAAGAAGAAACACTGAATGGTTCACTAAGTTACTTAGGAATAATATCAAATTTCATGGAAACATATGTAGTTATAAATTATGAACTCGCTGCTAGGTCTACCAATGATTAAAAAAATAAACTCAAAGACTTGAATCATTCCAGATACAATGTATGGGGAAATTTCATATTCTTAGTGTTTATTGAGAGCATACAAGTCGTTTTTTCCTCTTCCAACACCAAAAGTAGCTCTCCTAGGTGTAGCCCTCTCTGTGGAGCAACTATTGAAGACTAAGCTTTGTCGCACCCATTACTACAACCTTTCTTGTTCTTTGCACAATCCATCATGAAATGTCTGGTCTAACCACACATAAAGCAATCCATGGAGCCCTCACAAAAAACAACCAGAGTGATTTCTACCACACTTCGTGCAGGCAAGAGGCTTACTACCATGTTAATATACAAGCTTAGCTCGGGATTTCAGACTATGATGTTCAACTTTGTCTATATGTGCAAGTGCGCTAAAAGATGATGGTCAAGGCCCCTTTTGATTCTGAAAATTTTTTACAATTCAAACAACCTTTCTTCTTCAAAACACATTCCCTTTTTTTGTACTCCTCTCGGTCCCTCAGCTTTTCCTCTTTTACATGTTGTACAGAGGTAATCAACCTCAAAATGTGCATGTCTCCAATAAGCATTGCATCCTGTCCGTCTTTGCTTGAAGAGAGACCATGTCCGGCAACGAACAAACTCATCCTCTTCCTCATGTCCTTAACAATCTCCACAGCATGACAATATAGTTGGGTGAATTTCAAACCATACTCATGCACACTTAGCGAGTACTTCTTAAGGTTGAGGAACTCACGTACCTTGGCCTCTCTCAGTTCTCAGGGAAAGAAACTCCTTATGAAGGCCTCTTCAAAACAAGCTCAGCTGGCAGGTGGTGCATTTTAATATCTACCCTATTTCCACCGATCAAACAAAGTTCTTGCAATGACCTTTAGTTGATAAGCAGCTAGCACAACTCTCTCAGTGTCAGTAACATGCATCAGCTCAAACACCTTTTTCCATTCCTAGTTCTCTATGTTCTTAGTAGTGCTAGAACCAATGAACCATGGGGATTAATCCTCAAGATTCCCAAATCCTCGAAGTGTCATCCCCTTTTTGTCGAGCACCTCTTTGTTGACCAACCTAGTTAGTCACTTCATGACTAATTATCCTAATAGCCTCGAGAAACTCAACGTTGGTAAAATCCCTTGAGTTTGCACTTCATGTACATTGGGAAATTCTTGTTCTTAAGGTTCAATGTACCTCCTAGATGGAAAACCTCTTGCTGCTCTTCATACGAGCATGATTATCTGAAACACGTGGAAGCACGAATTAGAGAGATACTTTTAGAGATAAACTCTAGTGCAAGAAAAATAAATATGAAAGAAGTAAGAAGTTCATAGATGTTGTAGCCTCGTAATCATAGATGGCTCTCTTCACACCGATGACTAAGACTCTAAATACACGGCTTGATAGACTCCCTAGGACTCTTGAATTCTATGCTCTTATACCATGTTTCTCTTGCATTTATCTTACACCCTGGATGTGTCCAACCCCCGATGACAATTGATAGTCTTAAGCGGACCCTTGACATGTCTTACTTAACTCAGCAGAACACTTAAGCATTTCTTTGATTTTTTCTTTTCAGAGATGTCGTATGAATAAAAAGAGACCCTTAGATGAGCAAAAATATTATCGACAAGTATCTTCAAGTGGTTCTCAACAAAGAATCGAAAGAATTAGCCATAGAATATTCGGGAGAATACCTGATTTTCAAACAAAATTACCAAATCAAACTCACGGTGACCCATAGTTTTTACAGTAAATTCCAACAATATTTATACTAGTTTAACATAGCAACGACTCTATCACCCACAATGTCAAGTTCAATAACACTACCTCAACCCATTATTGTCGGGCCTATTGATGGTGGTAGGCTAAAAGAACAAAATTCCCCATTATTTGATTTGCAAGGTCAGGTATTTGGAGCACTAATAGTAGTTTTTACATGACGTTTAATAGTGGGCTCATCATGATTAGAACGTGAATCTTCAAATTCAAAACTATTCCATCTCGAATCTCAATAAAGCCTATGTATCAATAAAGTCAACTAGTGCAATGATGATTAATGTGAATGGTGGAATGTGATAATCAATGGATCGGGAGCAGCCAATAATAATTTTCAGCAATACATACGTGAACAAAACATGCATGTAGCAATCAATTCTATTACAACATCAAATACGAGTGCTAATGACGGAAGTGTTTAAATGAGTGGGAAAATTATGATAAGTATTTGAATTTCCATGATATAGACGATCTCTGTAAGAAAAATGAAGACTCTAGTCCAATCCTACCCAATGGACATGGATGTGAGAATGATCAAGTTTACTTTGTTTATTAGGTTTGTGCTTCTATCTAACATTGCTTGCTACTATTTAATTATTCAAAATTGATTGTAATTTTCTACATATGCATGTGGCAGGTAGTTTCATGGAAAAGCAAAATTTCCAAAGTGAAGCATAAACATGATTAATCAATACTATAAGCGACCATTGGAACGCATAAGGACTTCCGACCATGATATTTTTTTTTCAAGTGGTTGCAATCTTTAATTTTAATTTTCATTCTGGAAACTAGTTTTTATATGACTTGGATATCTTGAACATACGGAAAGTGAAAGTAATATTATATCCGAAAAGAAGAGAATGTATTTGACTAATCATTTGAATTTGAGATTTTATGTCTTCCTTTCAACTTCAAGATCTTGAAGAGTATTCCTTCACAATATAAAAAATTATCATTCGCAACAACTAATTAACGGCAATAGCTTAATTTTCACTAAATATGTATTTATTATGAGCATTAGAAATCTTTGTATATATCTCCAAAGAGCTTAGCGATATTTATTCTAATAAAACTTGACCAAAGTCGATTACGAGTTTAGCACTCTTTATTGACGTCTATATTTGTTGTCGCTAAAAGTCATTTTTGCTACAGGGTTAGAGACAATATTTTAAAACTTTACTTTCTTCGTATCTTTTTCTCTCTTCCCTGTCTTCTTTGTATCACATTTTATTCTTTTTATGTAACCTCTTATATTGGTTTCTATAACATAAGAGATAATCATTGATATTTTTCTTTAAATGTTGTCAAAAAATCTATCTTTTACCCCTAATGGAGCTTTATAATTATTTTCAGACGAGAAATTTCATATGTGTAGTAATTAAGATCAATAGGTAATCTGAAAGAGGAATATGTGCCAAAACATTCAATACCTTACACAAGCAATGACAAATGTTATATACTGTGAGTTTCTTCCAATTGCATATGATGTCATGTCATTAGAGCTTAGCATATGTTCAGTCATATAGAATTGACATGTTAAAGGTTGATGGTAATTTCGATTATAAATTTTTTGGGATGGATGTGACTCAATATTTTTTATCCAATTTCCCCCCCAATATAATCAAGGACATAGTTTGTAACATCTCGCAGCTGAAAGAACTAGAAAAGAGTTTAAAATCTTAAAATACATATTTTTGGAAAGAATAGGAAAATCAGGAAATTTTAAATGAGTAAAAAAGTGAGTTTATGGTAAACTTCAAGCGACAATAACTCCTAGGTCATGATGAGTTACGAGTAGTTCCAGATATTGATGGAAACACCATATAATAATCTTTTCAACGCCGTCGAGTTTGCGCTTTTGATATCATATTAGAGTTATGTCAGAAGTTGGACTATTTGACTAAAGAAAGTCCAATCTGGATTTGTGAAGGGCAAAGACGTCTTTTCCTTACCTAATTTAATTGATTTGTTTGAGGAATTAAATTAGGGTAAAAGTAAAACTTTGTTCAGTTTAGGAAAAAGAGAATTCACGCTAAGGCTTGCAAAGGAGAGAAAAGAAGAGAATAGAGGAGAGAAATGAAGAATCGCCAAGAACACTAAAGCTTTGCGTGTGGATTTCGTCTGGGGAGTGATCCCTGAGAAGGTGTCTGAGATCACATAGTATTGATTTAGTTCACACAAATGCAATAAATTAAGATTTTTGTTGTTCAAAAACAAAAGTAATACAATCCTAATCTTACTTTTGTTGTATAGTGATATGATAAAGATTTTTTTTCTCACAATATTAACAATGTTCCAATGTATGTAACCCATTCAATATGATCAAAATTAACTATTCCCATGATGTATAATATAATTCTAATTGCAAACTTCTCAAAATAATTGCGCAATTGTATGTGATGAAAACAATGAACACTTTGAAAAGAAGATTTTTGACAATGGAACATACATGTATATGAAAAATTCACTTGACGAAAATATTCTCCAATACTTGTGGAAATTTGTGTTAAGAAAGAAAATACGAAGAGAAAGAGTTAGAGAAGAACTAGATCCAAAAGGAGATCATGTGAAAAATGTTGATAATATTTGTAATGAAAGTATTGTGGTAAATAAAGAATTCTAGAGAAGATTATACCTTTTAATATTCATGATACTGAAAGAATAAGATACAACTTGAGGAGAAAAAGATGCAGAAAAGGCAAAGAAGTGATTGACAAATGAGAAACGCAGAGTATTGCTATTTCAAAGATTCTGAAGAAACAGAATTTCATAGAATGGGCCGTGGACTTGGTGAAGCACGTTAGTTTACCTTATTATTTTTTTTCTATAGTTAGTTTCTATATATGTAGTGAAATGAATAGTCAGATCCATACTTACAACTAACGTACATTAAAATTGTTTGGAGTAAATGTATAGTGATTTATTTATTTATATATATGATCTTTATATTTATTTCTTATATTATAAGGGGGACGTCGGATTGAGCGATAATTCCTACCATTAATTGTAACTGTACTTATGGTATTGTTGCTATGTCTTTTGACAATGTCTGGAGGCAGGGTTGGTGGTGTTTAAATAGGTGAAGACGAAGAAAGTCTCAAGAAGAATTTATCTTTCCTTCCGCTGGTGGGAGCTGTGTCTTTTGTTATTTTGTCCAGTCTTCATTCTTAATAGCTCTTGTGCATGTTAGACTAGATCCTTGGGGTTTCTATTACTTTACAAGTCTTAACTAGTTCGCGAAAAGGATTTTTCCATATTGATTTTTATCTCTTTTATATCTCTGTTTCGTTAATTTTCTGCATGTATAAACCTTTGGGGTATGAGTGTTCTCCTACTTCGATTTTAGAGTAGAAGCCCGCACTTTTCGGTGGGTTGGGTCGTGACAAAATAGTATAAAAGCCTAGGTTATTAGCTTTCCTATACAAGATCCAGCGTGAAATAGGCTCCTGCGGGTTAGTGTTTTGCCGTCCACAACAAATGTGCAAGAGGATAGGAAGTATTCTAGGAATTATTCCACTCTTTCTCTCCTTTTGTACAAAGTATCGCTTTGGGTTGAATATAGTGTATCCATATTTAAAATATTGAGTAGTTCGATAGAATAGTAAAGTGGGGATCCTAGGAGAATCATGGAAGTGGAAAAAAACCCACAAAAATATTGGAATGGGCTGTAGTTCCGTCGTAGCCACTGCAGCGGGATTATTTCCGTTGGGGTGGTTCCTCTACAACGGAATTTATTCCACTAGAGCAAGACGAGGGGAGCAAGACGAGGGGATGCACAATCCTCTCCAGTTTTTTGTGAACACTCTTGCGTATGCTGATCCTAGTTACTTGTGTATGCATTATGATACGATGCATGCCAACTTGCATCAGTACATTCAATGTACGAGTATGCGAGTTGGAACGCTAACATCACTTATGCTTGAAAAGGATAAGAAGGAACACTCAACTTGACTTTGCTCAACTCATGAATTACTAACTCATTTCAATATAATGCAATTTAAATGTAAGTGCAATTTAAATTTTATATATATATATATATATATATATATATATTATTTTATTAT
>NC_028637.1:42988382-43043395 GCF_001406875.1 Solanum pennellii | reverse complement strand
TATATATATATATATATATATATATATAACTTCTGTGGGAGTTTCTCTAATCGACAATCATCACTTAAGAGCTACAATGATGATACATCGATCTACCTCACGCAACCACCGCATCCTATACCTGAACAAAGGTATAAGACCTAAACTGCCTAATGGATCCACTAGTCTACTATGAAAATGGTTAATGTAAAAAGTATGACCCATTTTCTACAATTTGGCTAGATTATTTATGGGGCTGTGAGTTGTCTGAACTATCAAACATATTTGTGCTCAATTCTACTCCAAAAAATATGTCGACTCTTATTTTTTAAAACATACTGATTCTATGATTTAAAATTAGTTCTAAAAATACATAGCTCAAGGGTATCTTTGTCTCACTTTCCCTACTTGCTTCTTTTAGAAAGCTATAGTTCTTTTCTGAAAATTTTCACTAATGCGCCTTGGAAATCAATGTTTCTTTACTTGTTTAAATATGAAAAAAATTTAAAGTATCACTGGCATTACTTAGTCCCCATATATGAACAAAATAGCTTCAACTTAACTCTTTACTTAGATTGAAACTTGAGTCTTAAAACAATGTTAAAATTTTAAATAAGACTCTTGAAAACCTTAAGAACTTTACCTTGACTTACTTCTTAACTTAAGACTTGACTCTTATCTTCCTTTAGTTTATTCATAACTTAACTTGAATTGAATTATGAATTCAAGGTTATAATTTGAGTTTTTTAATGATTTTTAGGTGTTCATAAATAATTTGATGTAATCAGAATCATTGGAAGGTGTTAATGTAACTTGAAAGTACTTAAAAGGACTAAAGTATAAAAACTGGATGAAAGACGCCGATTTGGGCGCGTTTCGGACGGCCCACACAAGCCTGTTGGTCAGCAGCCCCATCCTGGCACATTGCAAGCGCGCAGCCCCAACCCCTATGGTGGAGATGGAGCGCACCGCACCTGGTGCTACCCAAGTGTGGCTGACGATTTTCTCTCTTCGTATTCTGATCCTAATTCACCTAAACCTCCATAGTTCTATTTCCAAAACATTAAGATAATCAATACTATCAATACCCAACAGATCTAACTCAAAAACAACAATAGATGCTAGTAATCAACATCAATGGGTATTCAGTAATTTCAACCAACGGGATTCAAAAAGATTTATCAAGAACTCACTTCTAAATTTCCAAACAACTCCAAAACTACAAAACTAAAGCAAGACTGGTATTCCGATGACTTAATCCAACAAAAAAGAGCTTACATACCTTAGTTAGGGATTACCCCCGATGAATTCCACTAGAATCCCTTGGCATTTTTGGCGAAATATTGATCTTTCTCCCTTTCTCTTTTCTTCTCTTTTTTCCGAAGCCCTAAGCGATAAATAATTTCTATAATCTGAAATAAAACTTGTTTTTAACCCGATTAAACAATTGAGATGAATTAGGAAATAAATGGATGAAAAATCTAGTTTTCCCTTCCTTAAATCAAGATTGTACTTTCCACAGTTCAACAGTCTAACTTATGAAAGGTGTATCTCCCTCATACGATATCGAATATTTCACAAACTCGGTGCCGTTGGAAAGATCTTTCCAAGGGATTTTCAACCATACCAATAAATGCCTCTAACTCATTTTGAGCTAGAATTTATAACCGTTTGTAAATGACAAACACTCAGTTTTCAAACATTGGAACTTTTCCAGATTATTTCTTTTCTTTCGAAAAGTAATAAATTTTAGTTCTTAGCTTATTCATAGATATTATGAGTTATGAGATGTTACAATATATCTCCCGTGGGAACATTCGTCCTTGAATGAGATTTCTTTCACTAAGATAAGAATGGTAACCTCAAGTTTACTACTCAACAATCAAAGAAAGTAACATCATGCTTTCTTATAGTTAATAAGGTAATAAGAAGAGAATTCAGTACCTTGATCTACATTTTCTCCATACTCGAAGAGATGTGGATATCTCTTCTTCATATCCTCTTCAGCTTCCCAAGTTGCTTGCTCAACAAATTAGTTCATCAAAAGGACCTTGACTGATGCAACTTCCTTTGTTCTCAACTTGCATACTTGACAATCTAAAATTTTAACTGGAATCTCTTCATAGGAAAATCTATCATTAATCCCAACATTTTCAATTTGTACAATAATTGAAGGATCATCTATGAAATTTTTCAACATAGAATTGTGAAACACAGGATGAACTGTTTCTAACCCTTGGGGTAGCTCCAACTCATAAGCTACACTTCTGTCATGCCCGCAGCCTACACCCTGGATATGACTGACACCCAATGACCATCGTGGGCCTTGAGAAAACAATTGGCCTTTCTTACTAAACTCTGCAGAAGAATTAACTTAACACAATTATAAATAAAAACATTCTCAAGAGAAATACTTTCACTAATAGTCTTGGCAAAAAAGACATTTAAGTCCCAAAAGAATACATATATCAGTTAGTAAAGAGAGAGCCAAAATTGTCTGTCTTGATATCTATTTGTCTATGAAGTCTCTACTACTACTAAGATGAATGTTGGGACAAACCTCATAATATTCTATAAAAGAAAATTTGGAAAGAACTTAAAGAGTCCTCCAAAATGCAATGAGACTCATCATTGCCTCTATATGCTCAAGCTGGATCAAGAAGGCGCTGGATGTTAATCCTTTTTGCCTGCGTCTGCTGATAAGACGATGCAGGCCAACTAACATCAGTACATTAAATGTACGAGTATGCAATTTTGAATGCTAAACAACAACTAGTAAGCTTTAAAGGTTTAAGAACGAACATACCTTGGCTCTGCTTAACTCAAGAAGTCATAACTCAATCTAAAGAAGTTAAGACACAATGCAATATATAAAGCTTGTAAACAGTACACTTCTTAATTAAAGGAAATGCAATAATAAACCCAACTTTACTTATATATGAAAGTAATATAGGTTCAGCGGGAGATTCTCTAACTGACAACAACTTTTATCTATCTATGCTGGCTACATGGTTTATTGTGACTTGAGGTTATATGAACTAGCGTCCCCATATCAGTGCTCAATACTACTCCCAAAATACTTAGCTCATATGTTTTTAAACCAACTTCTTCTCTGGTTTGAGGTAATTGCTCAAACTTAGCTTTAAAAGCTCCCATGGAAATCATAGTTACCATTTTTTAAAACTAGCCAAAGGCTCTGTGGATGTCTAGCTTCCTTTCTTTTTTCAAAATGTTAAAAAATTTGTAACTCTTTAGGACTACTTAGTTTTCATATAGATTTTGATAAATGAACTCACTCTTTACTCTTTTCTTAACTTGAAACTTAACTCTTAGGGAGTACTTAGTTACCTTATAACTTTTGAGACTTAAACACAACTCATTACTTTTTGTTTAACTTGTATCTTCAGCCTTAAAACAAAGTTAAAATTTTATTTAAGACTCTTGAAAGCTCTAAGAACTCACTTTTGACTTGCTTCTTAACTTTTAGATATAACTCTTAACTTTTCTGATTTTGATTTTAACTTTCCTTGAATTGGATTATGGATTAAAGGACCATAGTCTCATGTTTATGGATGATTTCATGATATTATGATGTACATTAAAGTGTTGGAAACAACTATGAATTATAGGTAGATCACTTAGGAACTAGAATGAAAAAAATGGGGAAACGATGAGATCTCCAGGTTACCCTGGCTCTCTAAGAGGCGCGGGGCTGTAAAGCGTGACGGACAGAGTTTGTACAGAGGGGCTCTGGCTGGCGCGGCACGCTTGACCTTGTCAAATAGACGCTTCCGTGAGGGGCTCTGGTTGGCGCGGCGCCCCAAGACTTGTCAGACGCAATTCCAAACATTTTTTTATCTGATTTTCAATTCTAAACCTTCTAAACTCCCACTTATCTCACCCCCAACACTTAGTATCACGAAAATTCTGAATACCCAATAGAGTTGACTCGTAAAACAGCCAAAAAATACGAACCAAATAACCCAAGTACACTAGAACTCAATCAGCAAGAATTCAATGGTTTTTCATCAAGAACATCAATGTTCATTTTTCAATCTACTCTAATTGCGCTAAATAAATCATAATATTTTGTGGGTAGAAGAACCCATCACAAAGCCCGACGAAACTCACTCAACGATCTTGGGGAAACCATTGTCTTTTCTCCTTTCTCCTTCTTCTCTTCTCTTTTCTCGAAAACCCTACGCGTATTCAATCTTCTAAAAACTTACTTAAGGCTTAATTTTACCTATATTAAACCATTTAATCATATTTGAAAATTGTAGGGTGAAAAGACAACTTTACCCTTAGTAAAATCCTAATTGGATTTTCCGCAATCCAATAGCCTAACTTTCGATAGACATATCTCCCTCATACAATATCATAAATACGTAAACTTGGCGTCTTTGAAAAGATCTTTTCAAGATCTTAGATCTTTCCGACCATATAAAGAACGTTCGCTAACTCAACCTAAGCTAGAAGTTATGGACGTTTTAAAATTACCAATAACTCACTTTTACACTTAAAAAATTTCCAGATATCTCCTATTATTTCCAAAAATAACTATTCTTAGTTTCTTTGATTAATCCTACCATTTCGCCCTACGAGATATTACAATATATCCCTCTTGGGAACAATCGTCCTCGAATGACAACGTTTTCACTAAGCTTAGGGTGGTAACATCATTTTAGCATTCAACCAACAAAATCAAGTAATATATGCTTACACATAGTCTTGTAACATTCTTAGAAGATAATTTAGTACCTGGATTTGCATTCTCTATGGATTCAAAGAGATGTTGATATCTCTACTTCATATCTTACTCAACTTCCTAAGTTTCTTCTTCATTAAATTTGTTCCTCCAAAGGACGTTGACTGATGTCATTTCCTTATTTCTCAACTTGAGAACTTAACGATCCAAAATTTGAACTGGAATCTCTTCATAGGATAAGCTACCCTTAATCCCAAAATTCTCAGTTGGTACGATAAATGAAGGATCAGCCAAGAATTAATTCAACATAGACACATGAAAGACCAGATGAACTGTTTCTATCTTTTGGGGTAAAACCTACTCATATTCTACATCGCTATTCCTCTTGGAGATCCTGTAAAGACAAACATGCTGGGTACTATGTTTCCCCTTCTTACAAACCTCATAACCCCCTTCATGGGTGAAACTCGTAGATACATCCACTATCTCACCTCAAACTCTAACGACATTGTCCTTACATATGTGCAGAACTTTTGGCGACTATGTGCCGTTTTCAATATCTCTTGAATCATTTTCAGTTTCTCCATGGCTTGGTGAACTAAATCTCATCTTATTAACCATGCTTGACCCACTTCGAACAATCCACTAGGAGATTTGCATCTTTTCTCATAAAGATCCTCATATGGAGCCATTTGGATGCTCAAATGGTAATTGGTGTTGTAAGCAAACTCAATGAGAGGTATGTGATCATCCCAATTCCCTTTGAAGTCGATCACACAAGCTCTCAACATATCTTCTAATGTCTGGATAGTCATCTCTACTTATCCATCTCTCTGAGGATGAAAAACAAAGTTCACCTTTGAATCCAAACCTTTTTGGAAACATATCCCGAATTGTGCACCTCTATCTGAAATAATGGAGACCGGAACTCCTTGAAGTCTCACCACTTATTGAAGGTACAACTTAGCATAATCCTTGGATGAATAGGTAGTCTTTATCCTAAAGAAATGGGATAACTTTGTCATTCTATCGTCAATCACCCAAATAGAATCATGATGTCTACGAGATCTTGGAAAGGTTGTGATAAAGTCCATTTTGATCATCTCCCATTTCCACTCAGAAGTTCTATAGTTGTCGCCAAACCTCCAGGCCTTTGGTTCTCTACTTTCACTAGTTGGCAATTCGGTCACCTAGCAACAAACTCAGCAATATCTTTTGTCATGACTTCTCACAAATATACCTCTCTGAAATTGCGATACATCGTGGTGGAACCCAGATGAATGGAATAGTTGGAGATATGAGCCTCCTCCAGGATCCTCTCTTGTAGTCCATCAACCCTAGATACACACAATCTACCTTGGTACTTCAGCACACCATCTCCCCCTTGTTCAAAAGCCAATACACTTTTCTTATAAACATTTTCCTTCAAATAAAGCAAAATGGGGTCTTGGTCTTGTTTTTCTTTCACCTCTGACACTAGT
Source organism: Solanum pennellii (assembly GCF_001406875.1). Lineage (NCBI taxonomy): Eukaryota > Viridiplantae > Streptophyta > Magnoliopsida > Solanales > Solanaceae > Solanum > Solanum pennellii. The sequence continues at coordinate 43,037,227 of NC_028637.1, read as the reverse complement.
GATGATTCAGCCCCATTAGTCGATACTACCCCGCCTTCTTTGGAATCCGTAAGTCTGACTTCTAGACGTACGAGTCTCTGCACATCTTTAGCTATCTCCCTCTTTTCTTCTTTAATATGGGTGGTGTTTCTCATGGATAACCTACTTAAGGCATCATTAACTACATTATCCTTACCTGGGGGCCAAAAAATACTCATGTTATATACCTTGAGTAATTCTAACCACCTCCTATGTCTGAGATTTAGTTACTTTTGAGTGACACATATTGGAGGCTCTTGTGATCAGCGAATATGTAAACATGAATACCATAGAAGTGGGCACACCATATCTTCAAAGAAAACACTAATTCAACCTATTCTAAGTCACACGTCCAATTATTCTTCTCATAAACCTTCAGTTGTTTGGAGGCATAAGATATAACCTTGCCATTTTGCATTAACAGACAGCACAAACTCTCGATGCATTAAAGTACTCCTTAAAACCTTGAGTACCCGTTGGTAAGGTCAAAGTGAGAGCGGTAGTTAATCTCTTTTTCAATTTCTTAAAGCTTTTCTCATAACCTTCAGACCAATGAAAGTTGACTTTCTTTTGAGTTAGCTTGGTCAAAAGATATGAGAGAGATTAAAACCCTTAGACATATATCCTATAACAATCAATAAAAGCCAAGAAACTCTTTATATATGTCAGAGACGTGGGTCTAGGACAACTTTGAACTGTTTCTATCTTTTGGGTATCAACTCTAATCCCATCAACAGAATAAATATGTCCTAAGAATGACACCGACATAAGACAAAACTCACCCTTGGAGAACTTTGCAAATATTTCCTTATCTTTCAAAGTCTACAGAACAATCCTGAGGTGACTAGCATGATCTTCATCATCCCTTTAATTAATCAGTATGTCATCAATGAAGGCGATGACAAACAAATCTAAATAGGGCTTGAAGACTCTGTTCATAAAATCCAATATTGCAGGCACATTGCCCAAACCCAAAAGACATAACCAAGAACTAATAACGCCCATATCTTGTTCTAAAAGTTGTATTTCAAATGTCATATTTCCTAACATTCAACTGAGGGTATCCAGATCTGAGATCAATATGTGAGAAACAATAAGCGCCCTGAAGCTTGTTGAAAATATCATCTATCCTTGGAACATGATATTTATTCTTTATAGTGACCTTATTCAATTGGCGATATTCTATACACATCCTAAGAGAACCATCATTTTCCTTACAAACAAGATCAGAGCGCCCCATGATGAGACACTTGATCGAATGAAGTTTTTATCTAACAAATCTTTCAATTGTTCTTTTAGCTCTTTTAACTCTTATTGTGCCATTATTTATGATGAAATATAGATAGGATGAGTATTTGGAATGATATATATGCTGAAGCCTATCTCTATGTTAGGAGGGACTAGGTGATAGATACATCCCTTTGAAAATAAATATCTCGCCTTAAGGTACGAAATGTAATGTGCCTTAGGCACTGCTAAACTACTACTCAAAACTATGACTAGCTCATTAGGAATTTTGAACTTGACAACTCTGGTTTTAGAATCTGCTGACACATAACAAGCATCAAGCAAGTCTATACAAAAATGACATTAAAATCTGGCATATCTAGCTCTACTAGATAAACCATGGTGTTCTTGTGATTGATGGTAACATGACAATCATGATAGACTCTTTCCGCTAGAATAGACCCCCAACATGTGTAGAAATACAAAAGGTTTCACTATGTTTTTTAGGAAGACTCTCAAACATATTTGCAACATAATGAGTTACAAACGATAAACTAGCTCATGGGTCTAAGAAAGCATAAACATCAAAAGTAAAGACTTCGATCATGCTCGTGATAACATCTGGCGTAAGTGACTTCTCTAGGTGCAGCTTTGTGTGGTGGAGCAACTGATGCAGATTGGACTCTATTTCCTAGATTTCCACCTCTTTTCTTGTTCTTGGGCAACTCTTTCATGTAGTGCCCCACTTCACCGCATTTGAAACAACCCGACTGACCATTGCAACACTTATCGACATGGTTTCTACGACACCTACCAAACGAAGGATCCCAACTACCTCTTTGTGCCACACTACCTTGGGAGTGGGCTGGGCTATCCTTAATGTTCAGTGATTTATGTCCATTATACTCACCATTGTTTCTTGGCGTAGGTACACTATCTGATGATGGTGCATTGTCCTTTTGTTTCTTAAATTGTGGTCGACTTGATCCACTCCTCTGTTGACCATTCTCATCCACTGTCTTAGCTTTCTTGTTCCTATACTCCTCTTTGTCCCTCAGTTTTTATTCTTAATTTTTTGTACATAGTCCATTAGCCTTGAAATGTCCATGTCCCCAATCAACATTGCAGCCCTACCTTCTTTTCCTGAAGCAAGACCTAAGTCAGCAAGAAACAAGTTCTCATATCCATACCTATATCCGGAGCATAGAGAGACAATTCGATGAATTGTAACTCATACTCATGAACACTCAAGGAGTTCTGTTTCAATTTAAGGAACTTTCGTAACTTTGCTTCCTTTAGTTCTCGAGGGAAGAAACGCCCTATGAAGGTTTCTTCAAATTAATCCCAACTTTTATGTGGTGCATCCTCATCTCTATTTTCCATCTAATGATCAAACCAAGTTCTACCCACATTCTTCAGTTGATATGCGTCCTTTTCAACTCGCTTTACATCTACCACATGCATCACATCAAATTCCTTCATCAACTCTTCCACAAAGTTTTCCGGATCCTGAGTGGTTCTTGAACCAGTGAAGCTTGGGACTCATTCTTAGGAACTCATGAATCCTCGAGGTGCGAGACTCTTCCTGTTATGCTCTTTTTTGTTGACCAACCTGGTAAGTCACCGCTTGTCTTAGCATCCAAATAGACTAACAGAATCTAGCATTAGTAACTTCCTCTTTAGGTTGCATTTCAGGTGCATTAGGTACCTCTCGCTCCTCCACATTTCTTCTGGTTGGATGAACTGTAACTGTTCCTTCTGGAGGAATGATGATCTGTAACAGATGTGATCACGAATTAGAGGGGAATTTTCTAGAGATAACATCTAACTCACATAGTGAGTATGAAAGAAGGGAGAAATTCCTGAATGGTGTACCGTACTAATCATAGATGTGGCACTCTTCACACTGATGACTACGACTTTACAGACACGGCTTCATAGACTCTCTAGGACTATTGAACTATGCACTCTGATACAAAGGTTGACATACCCAACGCCTACACCGTGGACATGGCCAGAATCCAATGACCATTGCTAACGTTGAGCGAACCCTTGGCCTGACATACAAAACTTTGCGGAAGACTTAACTTAACTCAATTATAAATAAGAAAAATTCACAACAANATACATATATATATATATATATATATATATATATATATATATATATATATATATATATATATATATGTATGTATATATGAAAGTAATATAGGTTCTGTGGGAGATTCTCTAATCGTAAACCATCACTATGAACCTAAGAGATAGTACAACGTCTTACCTTACGTTGCAAGAGGACCGCTCTATACCTTGCCATCGGTATAGAACCTGATCTACTAAGTGGATCCACTAGTCTATGATAAAAGCATGAAATAATCATCTTAAAAAATTGATCCGTTTTCTGTCCATGTTGGTTACATGGATTATTCAGACCTGAGTTTATATGAACTCACGTCCCCATATAGGTGCTCAATACTACTCAAAAAATACTTAGCTCATATGTGTTCAAATCAACTTCTTCTCTGGTTTGAGGTAATTTCTCAAACTTATCTTTAAAATCTGACTTAAAAATCATAGTTCCCATTTTCTAAAACTAGCCAAGGGCTCTGTGGAACTCCATATTCCTTTCTTTCTCAAAATTTAAAAACATTTGAAACTCTTAGTCACTACTCCTTATAGATTTTGATAAATTAACTCACTCTTTGCTCTTTGCTTTACTTGAAAGTTAACTCTTAGGGAATAATTTAAAGTCAACTCATTACTCTATACTCATATTGTAGTTTGAACTTTAAAACAAAGTTAAAATGTTTTTTTTAAGATTTTTGAAAGCATTAAGAACTCACTTCGGCTTGTTTCTTACATTTTAGACTTAACTTTTAACTTGTTTTACTTTGATCTTAACTTTCCTTGAATTGGACTATGTGATTCAAGGACCATGATCTAATGATTATGGATGATTTTATGATGTTTAGGTGTACATTAGAGTGTTGGAATCATTTAGGAATTTTAGGGACATCACTTAGGAACTAGTACAAAAAGATTGGGAAAAAAAGAGATACCCATGTGACATTAGCGCTCTAAGAGGCGCGTGGCACCAGAGATTGTCCGGAGGGGCTGTAGTTGGCGAGGTGCACCAGGCCATGTCTAACAGAGGTTGCCTAAGGGGTTCTGTAAGGCGCGGCACCCAAAGGCTTGTCAATCATAAACATTCTGAACTCCCATGGATCTCACTCCAAATACTTAGACTAACTAAAATCCTCAAAACCCAATAGATTAGACTCATAAAACAGCTCGGAAATATGAATCAAACTACCAAAGTAATATTATAACTCAACCAGCAAGAATTCAATGATTTTTCATCAAGAACTTCAATGTTCATCATTCAATCTATTTTAATTGCGCTGAATTAATCATATTATAGTGTGGGTGGAAGACCCATCACAGAAAGATCTCACATACCTTAAAAGGATCATCCACGACGAAATTCGCTTTACAATCTTGGTGAAATTTTAGTCTTTTCTCCTTTCTCGTTCTTCTATTCTCTTTTCTCCAAATCCCTTAGCGTATTCAATCTTCTAAAAACTTACTTAACGATTAATTTTACCCCTAATAAACCCTTAAACATATTAGGAAATAGTGGGGTGAAGAAACTACTTTACCCTTATTAAAATTCGGATTGGATTTTCCTCAATCCAATTGTCCAACTTCTGATAGGCATATCTCCATCAAATGATATCAAAAATACGCAAACTCTACGGCGTTGGAAAGATCTCTTGAAGGGATTTCATACCATATATAGAAGTGGCCCTAACTCATCCTAAGCTAGAAGTTATGCCATACAAAAATGACAAAAAACATACTTTTTTACACAGGAAATTTCAAGATTTCTCCTATTATTTCCAAAAATAACTATTCATAGTTTCTTTTATTAATCCTAACCATTCCGTTTTACAAGATTTTACAACTGATAATTCTCTTGGATATTCTATAAGGACCAATATACCGAGGACTAAGTTTCTCCTTCTTACCAAACCTCATAACACCCTCAATGGGTGATGTAACACATCAAAACTCCAAGACATGTTCTAGAGCCTAACATGAGTTTCATAAGGTTTATACACTGTTTTAAGGTCCATTTTAGTGAATATAAGTCATTTAGAAAGTCTAGAAACTAAAATATCGATGAACGTCCATGACGTCAACTAGTTTAAGGAGGCGCTAGCATGCCTTAGCCTATTTGACTAGATTCTAGGAGTCGAAAATGATAAAATTGGTATAAGGGTGTCTAACACATATTAGAGTTATTTCAAAATCAAAACATCTGGGAACGACTCCGTAAGGACCCCTTGAGGAGGACGTTTGCATTTCGAGGTAAAAGGACTACCCAAGGCAGTGTGCACAGACTAGTTCCATCGACAGGGCGCGTGTCAATCGACGGGGCGTCGATGGACATCATTGATGGTCACTTAGAAAAAATATTAGAAGGTTCATTTTGCACAGTCTCTGAACTTATAGAAATATGTGCAACACGGAGGGAGCAGTGGTCGTCGTCTAACAGACGGACCTTCGATCGAGATCTCATTTTTGAGGGCCTAAGTTGCTCAACGTTTTTAAGTTGAGTTCAATAAATTAATTAAAGATTTTTTTAATTAATTAGGTTTTATGGGAGGTCTAATTAATTTAGTTAACCCCATATATATCCCTAACCTGGATAGCCTAACCTAAACTCTCATAATTCACAAACCGTAAACTATCTTTCTTCGCGCTTCTTTCTATATAGTGAAGATATCCATTGAAGACCACGGTAGGAGATGGCTTATGGGATGAAAAGAGTCAGGTTTCTCCATCAGTCGTTATTAATTAGTAAGTCATGGGATCTCTTTCACCTTTGAGACCTCCTTTCTCAAATGGTTCCATCAAATTGATTTCAATAGTTGGGTTTTCCAGTTGGTTTTATCTAATCTCAAAATTGATTTTATGGATTACCTTTTTTATGATTTATTTTGAATATTCTGAATATATGAACATGTTTTTTAACTCAATTATGATATATATTGATGGATTGGTCTAGTTTGTAAAAGATGACCATTACCCCTTAACCCTAGGTTATGATCTTGATATGGATTGTGTAATCTTTGTTCAATTAACTTGGTTATTGGTGGAATTACCATTAGATGCTGTTTTGTATCAATTATGAATAGATTAGGGTGAATTATAGTCCTATCATGCTTTTTCTTGAGTAATTCTTTTAGATTATGACTTTGATCTATGTATTTTTTCTTATGCTATGAACTAGTATTGGATTGTGATGTAGTCAGTCAATTAGTATTGTTATCATGTTGGTTATGGTTATATGATGATACTACAGCCTAATTGTTTTGAGTAAGGGTTTACGGTAAGTCCTTGATGATGAATTATTAAGTAGACTTGGTAAGTCTTGTGATCCCTATTACTTATTTCAATTATGTTTAATTGTGATTAAGTAATGATGTTGAATTTTAGTATGCCTTGTATTAGGATTTATAGGTTTTGTATGATGTTTAATTGAAATGTATTGACTATGGTTTGTGATANATCTTTCTTCGCTCTTCTTTCTATATAGTGAAGAAATCCATTGAAGACCACGGTAGGAGAAGGCTTATGGGATGAAAAGAGTCATGTTTCTCCATCAGTCTTTATTAATTAGTAAGTCATGGGATCTCTTTCACCTTTGAGACCTCCTTTCTCAAACGGTTCCATCAAATTGATTTCAAAAGTTGGGTTTTCCAGTGGGTTTCATCTAATCTCAAAATTGATTTTATGGATTACCTTTTTTATGATTTATTTTGAATATTCTGAATATATGAAAATGTTTTTTAACTCAATTATGATATATCTTGATGGATTGGTCTAGTTTGTAGAAGATGACCTTTACCCCTTAACCCTAGGTTATGATCTTGATATAAACTGTGTAATCTTTGTTCAATTAACTTGGTTATTTGTGGAATTACCATTAGATTCTGTTTTGTATCAATCATGAATAGATTAGGGTGAATTATAGTCCTATCATGCTTTTTCTTGAGTAATTTGTTTAGATTATGACTTTTATCTATGTATTTTTTCTTAAGCTATGAACTAGAATTGGATTGTGATGTAGTCAGTCAATTAGTATTGTTATCATGTTGGTTATGGTTATATGATGATACTACAACCTAATAGTTTTGAGTAAGGGTTTACGGTAAGTCCTTGATGATGAATTATGAAGTAGACTTGGTAAGTCTTGTGATCCCTATTACTTACTTCAATTATGTTTAATTGTGATTAACTAATGATGTTGAATTTGAGTATTCCTTGTATTAGGATTTATAGGTTTTGTATGATGTTTAATTGAAATGTATTGACTATGGTTTGTGATATTTTGGCTAAGATGTAAATGTTATAAGGATGGTGAATGTTTTAGCAAATGTACCTTATTATGAAGTGATATGTAAATGTGATAACCTGACTCATATGAAGTGTAATGAAAGGACTATATTCATGAAATTCTGAGTGAGCTATGATGATGATGATGTTAATACAAGGGTTAGACCCTATCACCTACAATAACTTATGATGATTAATAAAACCATTAAAGAAATTTCAAAAGGGACTCTAGCTTAGCACCGAGTGAACTAAAGTGAGAAGTGTCCCTTCCCACATAGGGAAGGTAGTATCACTAAGGTACTCTTGCGATTGGAGACTATAATGCATGTATCATATCTCCTAGTTATTGAACTATATTTCCCCAATAGAAATACTAGCTAGTGGATCCACATAGTTTCTATGTTTAAGTTTTGGTACTAACTTATCAAGTAGCAACCTTCTTTCGGTGTAATGTTCCATGACACCAGATTCCATATTAGATCATGTTGTCTATGTCGGTTAGGACAAGATGTTCCCAAACGGTAAAATCTTTTAAGGAATGAACTTTAACTAAGATAACCTAAGGGGTTTATCTTAGTCTAGATAGGGGTATGGGACTCACATAAACACTGCAATAGTTAGACTTGAGAGAAATATTAGGAGTATATTGTTATGTATGAATATGATTATAATGGTGCATGATATGTATATAAAGAACTTGGGAATTATTGATACTATATGTTGATTAGTTTAACTTATGTATATGTGTTGGTCTACATTGTTGAAGTATGATGATATGTACTCTTAAATGACATATATGTTAAGTGGGATGTTGGTCATGATTATTCTTGGGATACTTAATTGAGTAAGGTTGTGGGGCTTTCCTTGGTCATTTCACTTGTTGACTTGATAGGGTTTCATGGATAATTTTCTTGCTTTGGTTATGTTGAAATGTGCTCTTACTCATACTTGTTGATAATATGACTTGAGGATACAATTACTTGAATATGTATTCAATTAAATCATATGCTTGTTGAATCACCTAGATTTTATGTTGTTGGTCTAGTGATGTATATGTCTATGACTTAATGAATATGTTCTATTGATTTGGTATGGTCTTGTTGAATGTAAATAAACGTTTTCAATTGAAAGTGCATACTTATTAAAATGTCCCTTTTCTTTGCATGATTTCCAAGTATGTATGCCTGGTTTCGTACTTAGTACAAGTGGTATACTAACCCCATTTATTCCTTTTTCCCAAACATTTTAGGTTCCGGTCGTTGAAGGACTTTTGGAGACGATTTTGAAGAAGACTAGGAAATCTAAATCATCCAAGTTGGGTAGGTCCCCACTTTCTGAGGGAAATTACACTTTCAATCCTATGATGATGCTTTAGTATAGAGACTCTTATGTTTCTTTCCTTTACATTTGGATAGTAAACATTGTATGACCAATATGTGGTATTATTATATTGATGTATGGGCTAGGACAAATTTGATATGCTCTTATTATTTGGTTATGATATGAGACGACTATTTGAGACTATATTATATTCAATATATCTATGTCCAATAAAAGTATAAGACTAAGTAATCTTCATATACGAAGGGTTTATGTATACTTGATATATATCTACTATGTGTATATAGAGGTCTATGTAAACTTCAATGTACAAGTAGTAAAAAGTTTTAAAATTTCTTCTAATTTTGACATACGAATATAATGATGTAAGCTAAGAGGCTAGTCTTACTTTTCAAAGAGGATGATGACGCCGGTTAGGTCTAGGTTGTAGTCTTGGATGTGACAAGTTTGTATCAGAGAATGAGGTTGAATATCTTTGAGTCAGTGTCTCTCTCAATAACGTCTTTGTAGGTTCGTATTCATAATTGTGAAGTGCACAATACTTGTGAATAGGAATCTATGTGATTCATAGGAAACTCTCACTTTCATGGAAGTCCAACATCTAATCCTTTTATTGTGATTATGGACAATGAATACTCTAAGGAACACATCACGAAGACTTGAAGAAGATATTTCCACCATGGGAGTTCCTCCCTGTGGTGATCAAGTTCCTTCTCTTGAGGAAGAATTGAATGATGATCAAGCCCGGTCAATTCTCCTCTTTTGATGGATGGTGACATAAGGGATGCTTTTCTACACACAACCCAAGCCATTACTACCCAAGCACAATCCCGCTCTACACAAGATCAAGCCATGAAGGCGCAAGTAATGGGGAGGTTGTACCCCGAGCAAACCAACAAGTTGCTACAACGGCCTCTCGTCTAACAGATTTCACTAAGATGAATCGCCCTACTTTTTTATGGTTCCAAGGTTGATAAAGACTCATATGAGTTCATTGATGAGACTTATAAGATCCTCTATGCAATAGGTTTGACTACTTGTAAGAAGGCTGAGTTAGCCACTTACCAACTCAAAGGTATGGCCCATACTTGGTATGTCCAATAGAGGGACAATATGTCATCAAGGGGTGCACCGGTGACTTCGGAGGTGTTCAAGAGGTATTTTTGTGACACATTCTTTCCTAGGGAGAAACGGGAAGCAAAAGTGGTGGAGTTCATCAATCTTCGTCAAGGAAGTATGAGTGTGCTTGAATAGTTGTTGAAATTTCCCTCAATTGTCAAAATATGTTCCTTCTTTGGTTTCCAACTCTAGAGATGAAATGAACCGCTTTATGATGGGAGTATAGGATGACTTGCAAGAGGAATTTTATTAGGCTATGCTAAATGACAATATGAACATTTCTCATCTCATGGTTCATGCTCTACAAGTTGAAGAGGCAAGGGATAAGAGGAAGAGTAGAGATGCCAAGAAGGCAAGATCTTTTGATGGGGTTCTTCCAAGGGTAGGCTTGAAATTCAAGACAATCCTAGGTTCAAGAAGAGGATATGTAATCAAGTTCCTTCATTGTTTCCCAAGGATAGGGATCATAGGGTGTCTAACCCTAAGCCTAAAGAGGGAAGGAATACTAGTTCACCAACGAAGAAGCCAACTTGTTGAAAGTGTGGCAAGAATAACTATGGGGATTGTCTTAAGGGGACGGATAATTGATTTGGTTGTCATAAAAGTGGGCTCAAGGTTTGAGATTGGCCAAAAAGTGAGGGGGAAAAACAAGGAGAGTGTACAAGAAAGTAGTTCTAATGATGCTCTTAATAAGAATCGCTTCTATGCTCTCCGCTCTATGGGTGATCACGAGACTTCTCCCTACATGGTGACCGGTATGTTGAATGTCTTTTCCAATGACGTATATGCTTTACTTGATCCAGGCTCTACATTATCTTTTATTACTCCCTTGATAGCTATGAAATTTGATATCTTACCCGACATTTTAAATGAACCTTATATTGTGTTTACCTCGGTGGGTGAGTCGGTTGTTGCAAAGAGGGTGTATAGTAATTTTCCTACAATGTTTCCCAATAGAGTTACTTAAGTTGAACTAGTAGAACTTGATATGTTTGATTTTGATGTCATGTGCGTTATTGATTGCTTGCATGCTTGCTTTGCCTCTATATATTGTAGAACAAGGGTAGTGAAATTTAACTTTCCAAATGAGCCTGTTTTAAAGTGTAAAGGGGAAGGGGGGAAATTCTATTCCTAGAGGTTGTATAATCACTTGTTTTAAACCTTGTAAAATGATCTCTAAAGGGTATTTATACCATATAGTTAGAGTCCAAAATTTAGACTAGGAAATTCCTCCCATTGAGTTGGTCCCCGTTGTGAGGGAATTTCCATATATTTTCCTAATAATCTCTCCAGTGTTTCTCTCGAATAGGAAATTGATTTTGGCATCGACTTGTTACCGGATACAAACAATTTCAATTCATGCACATCAGATGGATCCGTTGAATCGAATGAGTTGAAGGCTCAACTTAAAGATCTACTAGACAAAGTCTTCATTAGAACTAGTATTTCCCCATGCGGTGCTCCAATATTGTTTGTGAAGAAGAAGGATTTGTCCTTTAGAATGTGAATTGATTATCGCCAACTCAATAAAGTCAATATTAAGACCAAGTCTCGTCTCCCTCATATTGACAACTTGATTGATGGGGTATCGCCAACCTAGGATGAGAGGTGAGAATATATCAAAGATTACATTTTGGACTAGATATGGTCACCATGAAATCTTAGTAATGTCCTATGGTCTCACTACTACCCTGGCGGCATTTTTGGACCTCATGAATAGGGTATTTCGAAGTTACCTAGATTCCTATGTCATTGTCTTCATTGACGAAATCTTGGTATATTAAAAAAATGAGGGTGATCATATGGACCATTTGAGGGTGGTGTTAGAAGTGCTTAAAAAGAACCAATTATTTGCCAAGAATAGCAAATGTGATTTTTGGTTGAGGTCGGTGGCGTTTCTTGGTCATATCATCTCTATTGAAGTAGTTGAGTTCGATCCAAGGAAAACCGAGATGGTGAAAAATTTACCTAGACCATAGACTCCAATCGATATTAATAGTTTCTTGGGTTAAGCGGGTTATTATCGTAGGTTTGTGGATGGTTTTGTGTCCATTGCATCTCCCTTGATTAATTTGACCCAAAAGAGTAATAAATTTGAGTTGTCGGAGACATGTGAGAAAAGCTTCCGAATGTTGAATGATAGGCTTACTTCCGCTTAGGTGTTGACTTTATCGGAGGGTAAAAAGGGCTTCACTGTATATTATGATGCATCCCAAGTGGGTTTAGGGTATGTGCTTATGCAACATAGGAAAGTGGTAGCTTATGTTTCTAGACATTTTAAGGTGCAAGAGAGAAACTATTAAAATCATGATCTTGAATTAGCGTCCGTAGTATTTGCTTTAAAAATATGGAGGCATTACTTGTATAATGTTCATGTTGATGTGTATACTAACACCAAGAGTATCCAATATATGTTTACTAAAAAGGAGTTGAATCTCTGACAAAGAAGGTGGTTGGAATTGTTGAAAGAATATGACAAGAGTGTTCTCTATCACCCTAGAAAAGTAAATGTGGTTGCGGATGCTCTAAGTCATATTAACATGGGTAGTGTGTCACATGTAGAGAAAGAAAATAAATACCTAGTAAAAGATGTTCATAGGATGGCTAGATTGGGTGTGAGGTTGGATGATTCTCCGAATGGTAATTTTATGGTCGATCATGACTCTGAGTCATCTTTAGTAGTTGAGGTGAAGTCCAAACAACTCCTTTATCAAACATTGATAAAGTTGAAGCAATCGATTCTTGGTATGCTTAATGAGTCATTCTTCTTAGGGGGTGATGGTGTATTGAGGTATCAAGGAAGTTTGTACGTTCCCAATGTACATGGTTTGAGGAACCGGATCCTTGAGAAAGCTCATGAGTCCTGCTATTCCATTCATCTAGGTTCAACGAAGATGTACCATGACTTTAGGGAATTGTTTTGGTAGGAAGGTTTGAGAAAGGACATGGCGGAATTTGTTGCTAAGTTTCCAAATTGCCAAAAAGTGAAAACCGAACATCAAAAGCCGGATGTTTACTACAAGAAATCTAAGTTCCTACTTGAAAGTGGGAAGACATCAATATGGATTTTGTGGTAGGTTTTCCTCGGACACAAAAACAATATGACTCTATATGTGTGGTTGTGGATAGATTGACCAACTCCGCTCATTTCATTCCCATCAAGTCTACCTATTAAGCGAAGGATTATGCAAGGATCTATATATATGAGATTGTGTCACCATGGTATTCCGTTATACATCATATCGGATCGGCGCGCACAATTTACTTCTAGGTTTTAGAGGTCATTCCAAGAAGGGCTGGGTACCAAGGTGAAGCTAAGAACCGCTTTTCATCCCAAAACGGAAGGTCAAGTGGAGTGTACTATTCAAACCCTTTAGGATATGCTTAGGGATTGTATTATTTATTTCAAGGGAAATTATGATAAGCATTTGCCTTTGGTGGAATTTTCTTACAACACTAGTTTCCATTCATCCATATCTATGGCTCTATATGAAGCCTTGTAAGGTAAGAGGTGTAGGTCTCCTATTGGATAGTTTGAAGTGGGCGAGTCTTTACTATTGGGTCCTATTTCATTTATAAGACTTTGGAGAAGGTTCATATTATAATAATTCACATACAAATGTCCTATAGTCGGTAAAAGTCTTAAGCCGATTATAAGAGAAGGGAATTAGTGTTTGAAGAAGGTGATAAATTGTATTTGAAAATTTTGCCTATGAAAGGGGTGATTAGATTTGACAAGAAAGGGAAATTGAGTCCTCTTTTTGTGTGTCCCTATGAAATCTTCAAAGGGTTGGTAAGGTTTCCTATGAGTTATGGTTGCCTAGTGAATTGGATTCGCTTCATCCGGTTTTCCATGTTTCTATGCTTAAAAAGTGTATCGCTGATCCTGAGTATATTCTTTCTATTGAGGGTCTTGGTGTGAAGGATAACCTCTCTTATGAGAATGTTCCGGTTCAAATCCTTAATAGGCAAGTAAACAAATTGAGGAACAAGGAGGTGGATTCCGTAAAGGTGTTATGGAAGAATCACCTAATTGAGGGTGCAACATGGGAGGCAAAGGCCGACATGAAGTCCCGTTACCCTCATCTATTTGATGACTAAGGTTAGTTATTCCTAATAATAATGAGTATAATGACTAAAATTTGAAGTTCATTTATTTTTGGTGAAGTCTTGCAAAATGTGCATTTTTTGTGTCATTACAGTGAATTTATAGTGAACTATACATTTGGACTTGAAAACTTGCAACCTTCTTGTTTTGAGTCATGTTGTATATTTTGATATGGTGAGTCTTTATGAAATGAATGTATCATGATGATAATTTAAGATTTGGCATAATTGAGTCATATATGATATGTTGAGCTCTTGTTGTTGTGAGAAGGATATTCCTCATATTGTAATGTTGAGCCTTATTATGGTAATTGATGTTTTTAAATTGCTTTTGTAAATGATATGACTGATTTTGTTATGTATTGTTGTTGGTTGGGCTTCTAGTCTTGAGTCTATTCTTCCATTTCTAAAGATTTTAATGTAATTGGGGAACGAATTATCCTAAGGGGGGGGGGGATAATGTAACACATTGAAAATCCAAAACGTGTTATAGAGACTTACATGAGTGTCATAAGGTTTAAACACTGTTTTAAGGTACAATTTGATGAATATAAGTCATTTAGGAAGTCTGGAAACCAAAACATCCAATAATGTCCATGACGTTCGGAAACTAGTTCAAGGAGGTGCTAGCTTGCCTTAGCCTATTTGAGTAGCTTTTAGGAGTTGGAAATTGATGAAAATTGGTGGAAGGGTGTCTAACACGTATTAGAGTTAGTTCATAGTCGAAACGTACGGGCACGACTCCCCAAGGACCAACAAAGGGCCCGTGAGGAGGACTCTTGCATTTTGGGGTGGATGAACTGCCCAAAGCAGTATGCACAAATGAGTGCTATCGACGGGCCTGTGCCAATAGATGGGGCGTCGATGGCCACCATTGATGGTAACTTAGACAAAATCTTGGAAGGGTCATTTTTCACAGCCTCTGAACTTAGAGACAGATGTGCAGCACGGAGGGAGCAGTGGTCGTCGTCTCACAAATGGACCGTAGATTGGGGTCTCTTCTATGAGGGCCTAAGTTGCTACATGTTTTTAAGTTGGGTTCGATTAATTAATTAAAGAGCTAGTTAATTAATTAGGGGTTAGTGGAGGTCTAATTATGTTATCTAACCCTATATATAACGCCCTCACCTAATTAGTCTAACCTAAACTCTCATAATTCACAAACCCAAAACTCACTTCATTCTCTATCTAGTGAAGCACTCCATTGAAGACCAAGATAGGGGATGGTTTACGGGCTGCAAAAAAGTTTGTCCATCAATATTCATCAATTAGTTAGGTATGGGATCTCTTTCACCTTTGATACCTCTTTCCTCAAACAGTTCCATCAAATTGATTCCAAAAGTTGGGTTTTCATGTTAGTTTCATCTAATCTCAAAAGTTATGCTATGGATCACTTAGTTTATGATTCATTTTAGATATTATGAATATATTAACATTTAATTTAACTCAATTTTGATAAATCTTGATAGATTGGTCTAGTTTGTAGAAGATGACCTTTACCCCTTAACCCTTGGTTATGATCTTGATATGAATTGTGTAATGTTAATTTAATTGACTTTGTTATTGGTTGAATTAATATTATATGATGCTGAACCGATCATGAATAGATTAGGGTGAATTATAGTCCTATTATTCTAGCTCTTGAGTAATTGCTTTAGATGATGACTTTGATCTATGTATCTCATCATAAGCTAGGAACTAGTATTGGATTGTGATGTAGTCATTCAATTAGTCTTGTTTCATGTTGGTTATTGTTATATGATGATACTACACCCTAATTGGGTTTAGTAAGGGGTTATTATAAGACTTTGATGATGAATAATGAATGATCTTGGTAAGTCTTCTGATCCCTATTACTTACTTCAATTTTGCTTAATTGTGATTGAGTAATGATGTTGTATTGGAGTATTCCTTGTATTAGGATTTATTGGGTTTGTATGATGTTGAATTGAAATGTCTTTAATATGGTTTGTGAGGTGTTGTCTAAGATGTAAATATTATAAGAATGGTGAATGATTTACCAAATGTGTCTTATTATTAAGTGATATGTACATGTGTTAACCTCACCTATATGAATTATAATGAAAGGACTATACTCATGCAATTCTGTTTGAGCTATGATTATGATGATTTTTATATAAGGGTTAGACCCTATGAACTACAATAAGCTATGACAATTAATGAAGACATTAAAGACATTTCAAAAAGGACTCTAGCTTAGCACCGAGTTAACTAGATTGAGGATTGTCTCTTCCTACATAGGACAGGTAAGATCACTAATATACTCTTGAGATTGGACACTATAACTAATGTAGTATAAAGAGGGTCCAAACAATATTTCCTAGTTCTTGAACTATGTTATATCCATAGGAATACTGGATACACGTAGCTGCTATGTTCATGTTTTGGTACAACCTTTTCAAGTAGTCTTCCTTCTTTCGGTGTAGGGTTCCATGGAACCGGATTCCACATTATCCCATGTGGTCAATGTAAATTAGGGGAAGATATCTCGAAAAGGTAAAATTAATTAAAGGAAAGAACTCTAACTAAGGTAACCTAAGGGGTTTAGCTTAGTCTATATAGGGGTGTGGGACTCTACCTGAAAATTGCACTAGTTAGACTTGAGGGAAATAGTAGGAGTATTCTTATGTATGAATATGCTTATGATGGTACATGATATGTATATGAAGAACACGCGCATTGTTGATACGATATGTTGATTAGTTTCACATATGAATATGTGTTTGTCTACATTGTTAAAGTATGATGATATGTACCCTTAAATGCCATGCTATATGAAGTGGGATGTTGGTCATGATTCTAGTTGGGTTACTTGATTGAGTAAGGTTATGCGGCTTTGCTTGGTCATTTCACTAGTTTACTCTTTAGAGATTCATAAATAATTGTCTTTCTCTCGTTATGTTGAAATGTTCTCTTATACATACTTGTTGCTATTATGACTTGAGGATATAATTACTTCACTATGTATTAAATTACATGATATGCCTGTTGAATTGACTAGATTTAATGTCGTTGGTCTTGTGATTTATATGCCTATGACTTACTGAATATATTCTATTGATTTGATATGGTGTTATTTAATGTGCATAAAGGTCTTCAATGAAAAGTGCATACTTATTGAAATGTCCTTTTCTTTGCATGATTTCAAAGTATGTGTGCATATCGTCTCATACTTAGTATAAGGGGTGTACTAACCCCATTTCTTTTTTTTTCCCAATCATTTTAGGTTCCGGTTATTGAAGAACTTTTGGAGACGACTTTGAAGAAGACTTGGAATTATGAATCAACCAAGTTTGGTAGGTACTTACTTTCCGAAGGTAATACCACTATCAAGCCTATGATGTTACTTTAGTATTAAGACTCTTATGTTTCTTTCCTTTTCATTTTGATAGTAAACATTGAATTACCTATATATGGTCTTATTTTATTGATGTATGGTCTAGGCCTAATTTGATATACTCTTATTATATGGTTATGAGATGAGACAACTATTTGAGACTATGTTATATTCTATATATCTATGTTCAATAAAAGTATAAGGCTAAGTAATCTTCCTATACAAATTGTCTGTGTATACTCGATATATATCTACTATATGTATGTAGAGGTCTATCTAAACCTCAATTTAAAAGAAGTAAAAAGTTTTAAAATCTATGCTAATTTTTACGTATGAATGTAATGATGTAAGATAAGAGGTTAGTCCTAGTTCTCAAAGAGGACGACTATTCCGGTTACGTCTAAGGTGTATTCTTGGATGTGATAGGTGAAACTTTTAGATATGCCCAATCATCAACCTCAAACTCCAATGGTCTTCTCCTAATATCTATGTAGGATTTATGAGGACTATGTCTCGTTTACAATCTCTCTGGGATCCCCTTCACCATTTACATGGCTTGGTGAACTAGATCTGGTCCTATAAATCCTGCTTCACAACCTTCGAACCACCTAATAGGAGATCTGCTTCTTCTCCCATAAAGAGCTTCATATCGAGCCATTGGGATGCTCGAATGGAAGATATTGTTGTAAGCGAACTCAACGAGAGGTAGATGATCAGCCTAATTACCCTCTAAATCGATCACGCAAGCCCTAAACAAATCTTCTAAAGTCTGGATGGTATGCTCCACATGCCCATCCGTCTGAGGACGAAAAACAGTGATTAAGTTCACCTTTGAAACCAAAACTTTCTCAAAAGACTTCTAGAACTATGCAGTGATTTGTGCACCTATATCTAAAATATTTGAAACTAGGAATCCATGAAGTCTCACCACCTCCTTAATGTATAACTTTGCATAATCCTCATCTGAATGGGTGGTCTTTACGGGGAAAAAATGGACTGATTTTTTCATTCTATCAAAAATCACCCAAATCATGTTGTCTGCGAGACCTTGGCAACCCTATTATAAAGTCGATGTTACTCATCTCCCACTTCCATTGCAGAAGTTCTATATTTTGAGCAAAACTTCTAGGCCTTTGGTGTTCTACTTTAACTTTTGGGCAATTTGGGCATTTGGAAAGAAACTCAGCAATGCAGTTCTTCATGCCTTCCCACCAATATACCTCTCTTAATTAAGGTACATCTTTGTGGAACTCAGCTGAATGGAATATCTAGAGCTATGGGCTTCCTCCATGATCCTTTGTTCGAGTCCAGACACCCTAAGTACGCACAACTTACCTTGATACTTTAGCACACCATCGTCCCCTTGTTCAAAAGCAAAAACTCCTTGCTTATGAACATTTGCCTTCAATTCAAGCAAAATGGGGTCTTAGTATTGCTTCTGATTCACTTATGACAGTAGTGATGATTTATCCCCATTGATTACCACTATTCCTCGTTTTGTGGAATCCATAAGTTTGACTCATATGCGTGCAAGTTTGTTCACATATTTAGTTATCTCCCTAATTTCTTCATCATGGGTGGTACTCCCCATGGATAACCTTCTTAAAGCACTAGCAACCACATTATCCTTATCTTGTGGTAAAGAAACTCGTATCATAATCCTTGAGTAATTCTAACCACCTCCTCTGTATGAGATTGAGCTCTTTCAGGGTGAACACACATTGTAAGCTCTTGTGGTCAATGAATATGTCAACATGCACACTATACAAGTAGTGACGACATAGTTTCAAAGCGAAAACTACAAGAGCATACCCGAAGTCATGGGTTAGATAATTCTTCTGATGAACCTTCAATTGTCTGAAGGCATAAATTATAACGTTTCCACTCTACATTAATTAAGAAACAGCCCAAACCAACTCTTTATGCATAACAGAACACCGCAATATCTTGAGTACCTTCTGGTAAGGTCAAAATCGGAGTAGTAGTCAACCTCTTTTTCAACTCCTCAAAGCTTTTCTCACAAGATTCAAACCATTGAAAACTTAACTATTTTCTAAGTCATCTTTGTCAAAGGAGACGATATAGATTAAAAACCCTAAAAAAATCTTCTATAGTAGTCACCCAAACCTAAGAAACTCCATTTATCTGTTGGAGATGTGGGTCTAGGCCAACTCTAATCTGCTTCTATCTTTTGGGTGTCATGTTTATTCCCATTAATACAAACGATGTGGCCCAAGAATGACATAGACTTAAGCCAAAACTCAAACTTGGAGAACTTGGCATATATCGTGTTATCCTTCAAAGTAAAAAAAACTATCCTTAGGTGACTAGCATGATCTTCTTCATTCCTTTAATAGATTAGTATACATTAATGAAGACGATAACAAACAAATATAAATATGGTTTGAAGACTCTGTTCATAAGATTGATGAATGTTTCGTGTGCATTGGTCAAACCAAATGACATGACCAAAAACTCATAATGCCAATACTTTTTTTCTTAAAAGTTGTGTTCTGAATATCACAATCCCTAACTTTCAACTAATGGTAGCCTGATATGAGATCAAATTTCGAGAAGCAGGAAGCACCCTGAAGTTGGTCAAGAAGATCATCTATCCTTGGAAGAGGATACTTAGTCTTGATGGTAACATAATTCAATCAGCGGTAGTCTATACACATCCTAAAAGAGCCATCCTAATTTATTACACACAAGAGCGTAGCTCCCCAAGGTGAGATACTTGATCGAATAAAACCATTATCTAACAGATCTTTCAAATGTTCCTTCAACACTTTTAACTCTTCTGGTTCCATTCTATATGGTGAAATAGAGATAGGACGAGTACCTAGAAGAATATCTATACTAATTTCTATCTCTCTCAGGAGGGACTCTAGGTGGATCATCTGGAGAGACTTATTGAAACTCTTTCAGTACTTGAACTGACTAAATAGGACGTATCTCAACATTAGATTTATTAACTCGGACAAAGTGTTAGACATACCCATTAAAAACAAACTTTCACACCTTAAATTTGAATTGAATCAACCCTGAGGCATTGTCTGAACTTCTTTCCACTCTTAGATTGCTTCATTTGGTCACTGAATCTTGACTACTTGAATTTTTCAATAAACTGAGGCATAATGGACATGAAGACAATCCATACAAAGAATGACATCTACGTCTACAATGAATTACTCAACCAAATCCCATGGTGTTCTTGTGATTAATAGAAATTAGATAATCACGATAAACCCATTCCGCTAGAATAGATTATCCAACAGGAGTAGAAACACTGAATGGTTCACTAAGTTACTTAGGAATAATATCAAATTTCATGGAAACATATGTAGTTATAAATTATGAACTCGTTCCTAGGTCTACCAATGATTAAAAAAATAAACTCAAAGACTTGAATCATTCCAGATGCAATGTCTGGGGAAATTTAATATTCTTAGTGTTTATTGAGAGCATAAAAGTCGTTTGTTCCTCTTCCAACACCAAAAGTAGCTCTCCTAGGTGTAGCCCTCTCTGTGGAGCAACTATTGAAGACTAAGCTTTGTTGCACCCATTACTACAACCTTTCTTGTTCTTTGCACAATCCATCATGAAATGCCCGGTCTAACCACACTTAAAGCAATCCATGGAGCCCTCACAAAAAATAACCAGAGTAATTTCTACCACACTTCGTGCAGGCCAGAGGCTTACTACCATGTTAATATACAAGCTTAGCTCGGGATTTCAGACTATGATGTTCAACTTTGTCTATATGTGCAAGTGCACTAAAAGATGATGGTCAAGGCCCCTTTTGATTCTGAAAATTTTTGACAATTCAAACAACCTTTCTTCTTCAAAACACATTCCCTTTTTTTTGTACTCCTCTCAGTCCCTCAGCTTTTCCTCTTTTACATGTTGTACATAGGTAATCAACCTCAAAATATAAATGTCTCCAATAATCATTGCAGCCTGTCCGTCTTTGCTTGAAGAGAGACCATGTCCGGCAACGAACAAACTCATCCTCCTCCTCATGTCCTTAACAATCTCTACAGCATAACAATATAGTTGGGTGAATTTCAAACCATACTCATGCACACTTAGTGAGTACTTCTTAAGGTTGAGGAACTCACGTACGTACCTTGGCCTCTCTCAGTTCTCAGGGAAAGAAACTCCCCATGAAGGCCTCTTCAAAACAAGCTCAGCTGGCAGGTGGTGCATTTTAATATCTACTCTATTTCCACCGATAAATTTAAGTTCTTTCAATGACCTTTAGTTTATAAGCAGCTAGCACAACTCTCACAGTGTCAGTAACATGCATCAGCTCAAACACCTTTTTCCATTCCTAGTTCTCTATGTTCTTAGTAGTGCTAGAACCAATGAACCTTGGGGATTAATCCTCAAGATTCCCAAATCCTCGAAGTGTCATCCCCTTTTTGTCGAGCACCTCTTTGTTGACCAACCTAGCTAGTCACTTCTTGACTAAGTATCCTAATAGCCTCGAGAAACTCAGCGTTGGTAAAATCCCTTGAGTTTGCACTTCATGTACATTGGGAAATTCTTGTTCTTAAGGTTCAATGTACCTCCTAGATGGAAAACCTCTTGCTGCTCTTCGTGGGAGCATGATTATCTGAAACACGTGGAAGCACGAATTAGAGAGATACTTTTAGAGATAAACTCTAGTGCAAGAAAAATAAATATGAAAGAAGTAAGAAGTTCATAGATGTTGTAGCCTCGTAATCATAGATGGCTCTCTTCACACCGATGACTAAGACTCTAAATACATGGCTTGATAGACTCCCTAGGACTCTTGAATTCTATGCTCTTATACTATGTTTCTCTTGCATTTAGCTTACACCCTGGATGTATCCAACACCCGATGACAATTGATGGTCTTAAGCGGACCCTTGACATGTCTTACTTAACTCAGCGGAACACTTAAGCATAATGTATAACTCAAGAAATAGTTTTAAAGATAATAATTAGGCAATAGTTGAATCGAAGTATTAGTTAATTACAAGTGAAAGAAAATTACTAAGAAAACTAATATCATCTGATGAAGCCTATAAAATAACGAGGAATGTTGTGACAGGACCCCAAAATCATCCTAACAACTGAAAACTAAAACAATAACTAAATGATAAAGATGTCATGTGGAATGATGAGAGACTCACCAAGTGACTCTGAGAAGCGCACTAGATCAATGATACTACGAATGCCGATCCTAGTTACTTACGTCTTAATTATGATACTATGCAGGCGACTAGCATCATAACATCGAACTAGCATCATGACATCGAACTAGCGTCATAACATTGAACATATGACTATGCAAGTTTGAATACTAACTTGAAAAGGAGTAAGAAGGAACATTTACCTTGGCTCTACTCAACTCATGAATAACTAACTCATTTCAATATAATGCAATGCAAAGGTAAGTGCAATATAAAGAAAAAAATATCTACAAAAAGTTTGTAAACTCTAATAGTATACAAGGATACAATATAACTCTATGATATATATATAAAAATTCAAATAAAGTGATGCATATACAAATATATAACTTTTGTGGGAGTTTCTCTAACTGACAGTCATCACTTAAGACCTACTGTGATAATACAATGATCTACCTCATGCTGCCATCGCATCCTAACATGTTCAAATGTATAAGACTTGAACTGCCTAATAGATCAACTAGTCTATTGTGAAAAGAGTTCATATAAAAAGTATGACCCATTTTCTAACTATGGTTTCTACATGTTTTATGGGGGCTGTGAGTTGTCTGAACTCTTCCCCATATCAGAGCTCAATAATACTCCAAAAAAATATGTCGGCACTTATGTTTTAAAACATAGTGATTCTGTGGTTTGAGACTGGTGCTCAAAATACTTAGTTCAAGTCTATCTTGGAAATCTCTGTTTCCCTTCTTTTTTCTTATATAAAGCTATAGTTCATTTCCCGAAACTTCGCACTAAGGATCCTTGGAAATCAAAGTTTCGTTACTTCTTTAAATGTAAAAAAACATTTAAAGTATACTTTGGAATATTTAGTACATTTATACCATTGAAAAAAAGAACTTCAACTTAACTCTTTACTAAGATTTAAATACGAGTCTTTAAACAAAGTTAAAATGGTTAAATAAGACTCTTGTAAACCTTTAAGAACTTTACCTTGCCTTACTTCTTAACTAAAGACTTGACTCCTAATTTTCTAGACTTTGATCTTAACTTTCCTTTAATTGAATTATGGATTCAAGGTCATAACTTGAGTCTCTTAATGATTTCTAGGTGTTTGTAAATTATATGAAGTATATAGAATCATTGGAAGATGTTAACGTACCTTGAAAAGACTTGAAAGGACTAAACTATGAAAACTGTACAAAAAACACCTGGTTGAGCGCTTTACAAGGCATTGTGCCAGGCCACTTGTTCAGAGGCCCCATCCTGGCATACTACAGGCCCGCCGCCCCAGGACCCTAGCACAGATGGGACGCGCCACGCATGGTGCTGCTCAAGTGTGGCTGAAAAACTTCTCTCTTCATTTTCTAATCGTAATTTGCCTAAACCTCCATAGTTCTATTCCCAAAACGTTAGGATCATCAATACTATCAATACACAATGGATCTAACAAAAAAAATCGAAAACTACTAATCAACATTAATGAGTATTTAATCAATTCAACCAAAAGTAATTAGACAATATTTATCAAGAACTCACTTCTGATCATGCAAACAACTTCAAAACAACAGAACTAAATCAAGATCAATGTGCGTTTGTATTAATCCAACACGAAGTATCTCACGTTCCTTACTTCGGGATCTACCCCCTACAAATTCCACTAGAATCCCTTGGTGTTCTTGGAGAAATATTGATACTTCTCCCTTCTTCTTCTTTTCATCTCTTTTCTCCCAAGCTCTACGAGTGAAATAACTTTTTTATTCTAAACTAAAAAATTTTACCCCAATTGAAACCCTAAAATAAATTAGGACATATCTGGGTAAAAAGACTAATTTGCCCTTCCATAAATTCAGATTGGACTTTTCTTAATTCGAAAGCCCAACTTACGAAAAGCGTATATCCCTCATTTAATATTGAAAATTCACAAACTCTGTGTCGTTAGAAATATCTTTTCAAGGACTTTCCAACCATAACAAGAACTACCTCAAACTCACACTGACCTAGAAGTTATGGCCGTTTGAAAATTACCAAAACTCACTTTTTTTACTTTGGAAATTTTGTTGATTTTCCATTTTATTTGTAGAAGTCATAAATTTTAGTTTCATAGCATATTCTTGGCTATTACGAGTTACTAGATGTTATAGAATGGGATTCGAATTTCCACATTATGGCAAGCTATACGGAATAGGTTGCCACGTTCCAACAGAAATATGAATTGAGTTGACAAGTTCTTGCATCATATTGGATCGGATTTTCATATTCTGGAAACCTAACATGGATCAGTTGCCACGTTTTGACATAAATATGGGGTCGAATTGCCACACTATGGAAAGCTAACTTCTAGATTGTTGGTTTAGTGGGAGAATCAACTACTTGTGGTAAATATGTGGTGTGAAACATGTTATGTTCTATATTTTATGTAGTTAAAGCCTTGATGATTGGGTGGTATTTTGTGTGTATGCATATGAATATATGTGGTGAAGTAGATATGTTTAATAATACATACTTGTTGGTTAATGGCCAAAGGTCAAGATGTTCTAAGGGAGTGATGAATAGTGAGTGGTGTTCATAAGATAAGTAAAAAAGAGACTGGACCAAGGTTAGAGTTGATTTAACAAAATTATATGGTCTTTGTTAGGAAAGGTGATGAGTAGAATTAAGGGTATTACGTGATCACTAGAAGGTGTAGTATACGGAAATACTATATGGGGTTAAAATGTTTTGGGTTATGATCGAATAAAACCGGCAATCTGTTAGTTGTTGGTAAAGTGGTTAGCTTTGAAAGTACGATGTAAATAGGTGGTTCTCTAAGAGAGGTCAAGGGTTGAGGAGCGAGTGGTTTAATGCATGATCTTATTATTTATTTTTTATATTATGAGGTTAGTGGATTGACCGATCATGCCTACCAGTATGTGTGATTGTATTGATGCTACTCTTTCTATGTCTTTTAACATAGTAAGGATGCAGGTTTAGTTATGATTCAATAGGTAAAGATGAAGAAAATCTCCAACATCATTAATCTTTCCTTCCGCTGGTGGGAGTTGTGTCTTCTGTTTTTAATCCTGTGTTTATTCTTACTAGCTCTTGTGCCTTCTAGACTAGATCCTTGGGGTTGTTAATTAATTTACAAGTCTTAACTAGTTTGTGAAAAAAAGTTTGTTATAAAGAATTTTATCTGTATTTTATATGTGTTTTGTGAATTTTTTGTATGTTTAAACCTTTGGGATATGAGATTTCTCTTACTTAGGTGTTAGAGTTAGAGACCGCACGACTTTGTGGGTTGGGTTTTGGCAGTTAAAACCTTAAGTTAAAGGTGGCTAACTTGGAGATTACCTTAATAATGTCCCTGGTCCTTACAAGGATAATGTGCACCTTAAAATGAGAGAAATCGATATATTTAGGGTATTTATTGTTAAGTGTCAACATATATAAGAAAGGAAAAATATGTCAATGTAGTAAGAAAATGGAAACAGGTCCATTAAAGAGCATAAGTACCTAATTTTATTGAAATGTATCCTCTCTTACCTCAAGCTTACATTAGAACGTGTAAACTCCTATTTGATTCTGGGCAAAACATGCTTAATTAATGTAGGTTTACATAATGGGCAAGCTTATGGTTCACACTACTTGCATGTTTGATATCTTTATTGCGTGAGAGCACGTTGTGTTTCTTCAGTTCTTAAAATATATTTTAATTTGCTGCATTGAGTGTGCGAATTATTCTTTTTAGAGGGGGCTACTTTGTGTATGAAAGACATGTGATATGCAATGGTCCACATGAAGTTGAGTGTGTTAAGGGCAAAAAGTTTTTAACCAAATACGAGGGGTGTATGATGCATGAAGGTGGGAAAGACCTTTCAGAGCAAGAACAAGCTTCTGGTGACTTATTAAAGATCCGTTAAAGGAAATATCAGGTGCACAAATGCCATAATATGGACTCTAGGTCTAGGATAAGTTATTGGAGGACAAACAAAGCTCTAAGTGTGGGTTAGTGATCTTAGGCATATTTATATGCCTAGGAACAAAATAATACTTTAAGCCGAGTTTGGAATCATTTTATGTTGATTCATACTCATGTCAAGTAATTTGATTATATATCTACTAACCAACACGATGAATAGAGTAGGTAAGCTTATAGGAAGAAAAAAAACGGAAGTGGGCAGTGCAAATCACAGAATGATCCAGGTTGAAAAGAAGCAAGAAAAAAAGTGAAGAAATGACGTGCAAGTTGAATTTGACGCGGAGAGGAATTCTAGTCATGGTGCGAATTAGCAATGTGGGATAGAATGTTTCTTCTTCTCTCCACGTCATAAAGAGGGAATTTATATTTTTTTCGCCAAAATCGGAGGCAGAACGGTTCTTGCCAAGCCCATGTCGGAAAGAATAGAAAAGATCTTCAAATTGAAACTAATAAACCTCTCCGCGTCGCGCTACTCCTCGCTAGTTTTGGGCCGATTTGACATTAGTATGAATAGATTATTGTTTTATTTTATATAATATTCATTTTTCTGGGTTTCAAAGAACAACTATTTAGAGAGTTATTTCATCAATGTTTAGGGTTATTTTCTAAACTCTTCTACTTTTGATCAAATATTGATATTTAAACTTTGCTTGATCGAAAATATTATCATGAGAGACGAATTTCCGTAGTTCTAGAGCTGCGGCTACATGATGATTTTAATTTATTGAGTTTTTATGGGTTGACATTGACTATCATAGAAACATTTCTTATGTTCTTGTTTTTTGTATTTCATGCTTGCTCACCGCTGAAATAAGCTTATTGTCCGAATTGAAATCGAGAGAGGAATAAGAGTATCGAACGTGGGGAATAAGGGGCATAATTTTCTATTAATAATTAGAGTTAATTTGTATATATGATAGGGAAATACCTCTAAACCTTGCTTTTTCAGTATACAAGAAGAAATTCTAATGCTCAATACTTGGTCCAATCTATCCACATTCAACGTTGTAGTTAGGTTTTCATTTGTCGTAGGTGATTAGAGGTTGGAAGACCATAATAATATATTTAACCCTGTGATAATTGATTCAATAGTTTATAAATATCCATTTAGCAAGATAATTTACATGATTACTAAATTTAGTTGCAATCCTTGAATTTTCTCGATCACTTCTTGAAACCTTAGAAATTGAATCGTGTTTGTTTTTTTCTAATTTAACTTTTAGACAATAAAATCATTTAACCTTGTAATCTTAAAAACATTTGTGTTAAATTGAAAGACTTGGAAAAATTAAGTGATTCAAATCGTCAGTCCCTATGGGTACGTGATGTACCGTGGTTTCACGGTACTTCTAATGATTTTTCCTTTAGTGTATATTTAAGGCCTTTTTGTATTGGTTTTGATGCAGTTTTCTCTTTGGTTGCAGGAAATTTGTCATGAAGGAGAACGTAGGAGAACTGGGCTGAAAATTGCAGAAGTGACGACCTACTGAGCCATCGACGGTCCTTCGTGACCTCGACGGACCATAGGTGGTCCAATCGTACGAGAAAAATGCTGCTAAAGGATGTTGGGGAATTCTAGACAAGTGTGGGGCTACGGAGTCTCTCGATAGATTGTCATAGCCATGATGGACCATCTTGCACATCCGTCAATGTTAACAGAATGTAGCCCCATTACCCATCTTCAAAAGATTCTAAGTATGGAAGAACGGAAGCCATTGACAGACCATCGTGCACGCAAGGACCGTCATCCATGCCCGTTATTGGTAACAGAAAGTTGGTGAGGAAAGCTGCAAAAAAAGAAGTTAAGTATGGAACAACAGATCGCCTCGACGGTCCATCGCTCCAGTTGTCAACTCAAACGCGTTTTTGGGAAGATTTTCCTTAAATCGATTCCCTTTTTTTTAGGAATGTATTATTATAAATACTTGTAAAAAACTCATTTTTAGGGTTGACTATTGGATATTTTCTAGTTTTATTGTTCTAAGTGTTGAATTTTGGGATTTTGTAAAAATTACTTTATTTTCCGGAATCGTTTGTTGCAAGTTTTTAATTAATTCAAGTAATCTTCTTGATTTTCTTCAATCTCATCAAAGTAAGTGCATGAATTCTTATCTAATAATATGAATTGTGTGATTATTAACATGGGTTACTAAACTCCATAATTAGGGTTGTGGGAACCATGGTTAAATAACAAGGTAAAACCTACATAAAATAATAGTTCTCGAATAGTGTCTTGCATGTATTAATAATTCTTTCATTTAGAAGTCTTTTTAACAAGTGCACACGTTAGAACCTGCCTTATTGCTACTTGTCGGACCAAGGAAGTAGATAATAAGAAAAGAATTATCAATATAGATTTAGTAATATACTATCTAATATTCTAGTGTCAGTTGGTGAGAAGCAACAACTAAGCTAAACACCGATGATGAGGCTTAATATGAGGTAAAAGTACGGTTTAGTAAAGAATACACACGTAGCCGGACTAAGATGCGGAGTGAAATTCACTAGTTATCGGACCAAGGAATTAGGGATACGTAACTTACCACTTTGCATGTAAGGTACTAGTAAAGGATTGTTATAGCTATAATTACCGCGTTATGAACCTGTGGGGAACACTTATGCCCTAGTTACTCTTATTATTTGATAAAAATAAAATTTGTGAATCTGTTACTTATTTACTTTGAAATATCTAATTAGAGTTATTGCTTCAAACTCCTCTTTTTGCTACTTGGTTCTTGGAAAGGACTTTACTAAATAGAAGTAATAATAGGCTAAAGTTAAGTCTAAATCATTTTCCTCGTGGGATCGATCCCAAACATCATAGTTAGGTTCTTTACCTGATACAACCACTTATACTTCTTTTTGAGAAGTAAATTTGCGCGTATATAATTTTTGCGCCGCTGCCGGGGAAAGTGGATTTTAAATTAACTTTACGCTTATTACCAAAGTTTAGTCAAAATTTTACTGATTTAACTGTTTGTTTTTGTTTTTTTCTCTTGAAGATCTAACTTCCGTGTATGACAAGTACGCGGAGTAGAGGAGAACCATTACTCCCACCCGACCCCGAACTAGAGCGTAAACTATGCAAAATTTATCGAAATTAGGGTTTTATCGATGAAAATCAGAACCCGAAACTTCCACAACCGGGTGATGCTCATGATCAATTATTACCTGAAAATCATTGAAAAGGTGAAATACGGAGGCAACTCCGGCTGCACGCCCTCAAGAGTATTATAGGGGATATGATAATATTACTGACTCTGATGGGCCACTTGTAATGCCTCACCTACCACACGGCCATAATTTCGTGGTAACTAGTAGTCTGATGCAAATATTCACTGCTAGGGTTTTTTTCAAGGCTGTATTCTGAGGATCCAAAAGCTCACATCGCCAAGGTGAGGTCGGTGCGTAAGAGTTGTGTAAGGAGGCCTGATTTGAATATGGACGTAATAGGGTTGAGGGTGTTTCTTCTCTCACTGATGGGAGAATCCGCTATATTTTTTACCGAACTCCCCAATAACTTAATCTACAGTTGGAATCAATTGAGGGAAGTGTTCTTAGAACGTTACTACCTGGTGTCTAAGAAGCTAAACCACAAATATAGGGTGAACAACTTTGTTGCACTACCCAGAGAATTAGTCAATAGATCTTGGGATAGGTTTACCTCGTTCTTGAGAAGTGTCCTAATCACCGCGTTGATGATGAGTCAATAAAATAATACTTCTATTTGGGACATGATGATAATAATAAAGAAGTATTTTATAAGATAGCGGGTGGTTCTTATAGAGAGTGTCCTTATGTTCAGATTGCGGAGAAGTTGGAGAAAATCTCCTAAAATAATAAAGCTTGGAGCACTAGGAAGTTAGATACTGGGAGAAACACCTTTGCAGTGCAATCCGCACACAACCCTGCACAGATGAGATTCATAAAGAAATGGATCAACTAAGATCTGATCTTGGGTTGGTGTTTAAACACGTCACTTGGGGTGCAGAAAAAGGTAAATGCGCTGAACTACGTGTCTAAACCACCACCGCCGACTGATGAGTATTACTATGAGGAGGACTCTTATACGGTAAATAAGCAGACAGGGGGTTTTCGACTTAATGCCTGAGACTCCAATCAGGAGAATTGGCTCTAGGGTTTGAACTATGGTAATTACAAGCAAGAGGATCATTATGTCCGAGATGGGAATTACAACCACGCAACAACTTCAACTGGGTAACTATGGCAACAGAAATGATAGGAGTATTGAGGATATTTTGCAGAAAATGATGAGGAGGTATGATGCTAGTGATGAGCACACTAAAGAGCTGAGGAGTTACTTAGCAAGTATTGGGCAAAAAGTGTATGCACATGCAATATCGATCAAGCATCTTGAGTTGCAAATGGCCCAATTGTTATCGACTTTGAACCCACGCAAACCGGGCACTCTTTCTAGCCATATTGTCCAAAATCCTAAAAATGATGGACATTGTGTGGCAGACACAACTTGAGGTGGTAAGCAAACCATTGACCCACCGATCGCGTCTGGTGTAGAAAATTTGATAAGAGGCGATAAAGAGGTAGTGGAGGTTAGGGTGATTTGGGAGACAAAACGGTGAAAAAAGTTGAGGTACCCCTAAAGGTGACCCACATGCCTAGACCATCACCTTCATTTCCACAGAGGTTAGTGAAAAAAACTTATGATGGTAAATATCGGTGTTTTATCACTATGCCCAAACAACTTTCCATCAATTTCCCTTTGATAGAAGCTCTTGAACAAATACCTGGTTATGCCAAGTTCATGAAAGATATGGTTACTAAGAAAACATCATCGGTTTTGAGGATAATGATAGAATGCAGCATTGTAGTGTTATAGCTACAAGGTCTCTAGTGCAAAAAAAAGAAGATCCGGCTGCCTTAACTATTCCATGTACAATCGGATTATTATATTTTGCGAAAGCTTTATGGGATCTTGGGGCAAGCATAAATCTCATGCCTCTTTTTATTTACAAGAAGTTGGGTTTGGGTGACCCAAAGCCCACTGCGATGCGGCTACTGATGTTCGATCAAACGGTGAAGAGGCCTATTGGGATACTCCACAATGTGTTAGTTAAGGTGGAGTCATTCATATTTCCAGACGATTTTAAGATTCTGGATTATGAGGTTGATTTTGAGGTGCCCATTATTCTTGGGAGGCCATTCCTTGCTACGGGTAGAGCCTTGGTTGATATGGAGAAAGGGCAAATGAAATTTCAGTTGAATAATGAAGAAGTGACTTTCAACATTTGTAAGTCCATGAGGCAGAGTGGTGAGATCTAATCGGTATCTGCCATATCTTAAAGGGTTGATAAATCATTTGAGGTACAAATATAAGAGTGTCTAGGTGTAGATGCACTAGCGGCAATGATCATTAATTATGATAGTGATTGTATTAAAGAGTATGGCTCATTGGTCGCGGCACTTGATCGAGGTGGTGTTCAGTTTAAGGCAATGATATTGGAGTTAGATATGAAGCATCGCGAGTCTCCAACCGCGAAACTATCTGTAGAGGAGGCTCCAAAAGTAGAACCGAAGGCTTTACCACCTCATCTGAGGTAAGTATTCTTGGGAAAAGGTGACACTTTGCCGGTAATTATTGCATCAAATTTGAATGTGCATCAAGTTGAGAGTTTGGTGAAGGTGTTAAAAAGGTTCAAAAGAGTTATTAGATGGACTATTGCAGATATTATTGGGATCTCTCCCAAGATTCGTTCACATAAAATCGAACTCATGCCCGATCATAAGCCAAGTATTGAGCATCAGAGACATTTAAATCCACCTATGCAAGAGGTGGTTAAGAAGGAAATCATTAAGTGGTTGGATGCTGGAGTGATATATCCAATTGCGGATAGTATTTGGGTATGCCCTGTTCAGTGTACCAAAGAAAGGGGGAATGATTGTGGTCCCCAATGAAAAAAAACGGCTTGTTCCGATGAGACAGTGACTGGATGGAGGGTATGTATGGATTACCAAAAATTAAATGCATGGAATGAGAAGGACCATTTTTCTATACCCTTTATGGATCAGATGTTGGATAGACTTGCAAGAAAAGGGTGGTAATGTTTTCTTGATGGTTATTTCGTTTATAATAAGATTTCTATTACACCGTAAGATTAATAAAAGAACCACCTTTACTTGTCCTTATGGGACCTTCCCGTTCAAGAGAATGTCATATGGGTTATGTAATTCACCAACCACATTTTAGAGATGTATGATGTCTATATTCTCCAATATCGTGGAGGACACTATTGAGGTGTTTATGGATTATTTTTCAGTAGTTGGTGACTCCTTTGAGTGGTGTTTGAGTCATTTCTCTAAGGTGCTTAAGAGGTGTGAAGATTGCAACCTTGTGCTAAATTGGGAAAAATGTCTTCATGGTGAAAGAAGGTATTGTATTGGGTCATCGCATTTCAGAGAAGGGTATAGAGGTTGATCAAGCCAAAGTTGAGGTGATAGAGAGACTTCCTCCACCTATCTATGTAAAAGGTTTGAGAAGTTTTCTTGGGCAGGTAGGCTTTTACCGGAAGTTCATCAAGGATTTTTCAAATATTTCACATCCTTTGTGCAAGTTGCTTGAGAAAGAGTGTAAGTTTTATTTTGATGAACCTTGTCTTAAGGCATTTGGTAAGTTGAAAGAAAAGTTGGTGTCTGCACCTATCATCATTTCTCCAGATTGGAGCAAGCCTTTTGAGGTGATGTGTGATGAGAGTGGGGTTTCTCTTGGTGTGGTATTGGGACAAAGAAGGGACAAAATCTTTTATCCCATTAACTATGCTAGTAAAGCCCTTAATGAAGCCCAAAAGAAATACACTGTGACTGAACAAGAGCTCCTTGAAATAGTCTTTGCTTTCGAGAAATTTCGCTCCTATTTGCTTGGCACTAGATTTATAGTGCATATTGATCATTCTGCTTTGAGGTATTTGATCGAAAAGAAGGATGCGAAACGGAGGTTGATTCGTTGGGTATTACTATTACAAGAATTTGACTTTGAGTTAAAAGATAGAAAAGGGACCAAATATCAAGTTGCTGATCACTTGTCCCGATTAGAAGATGAATCAATGAGAGAGTTGGGTGAAAAGGCTGAGATTTATGATACAGTCCCTTATGAGCATGTGTTGGCTGCCTCCCAAGACTTGATTCCAAGGTTTGCAGATTTTGCAAATCACATGGCTAGTGATATTGTCCCACCGAAATTTTCCTTTCATCAAAGGAAAAAGTTCATGCATGATGTGTAAAAATTCTTTTGGGATGAGCCATCCTCATATAGGATATGTGCTGATGGGCTTATTCGGCGGTGTTTGCCAGAAGTTGAGATGTTGAGTGTTTGGAGGCATGTCATTCTTCGCCTGTAGCTGGGCATCATAGTGGTATTCGCAGTACTTAGAAGATCTTGCAATGTTGCTAACATTGGCTAACCATCCACCAAGATACTCATGAGTTCGTCAAGTCATGTGATAGATGCCAAAGAGACTTTGGCATTTCGCGAAAGCAAGAGCTCCCTCTAAATCCCATTCTGGTGATTGAGTTGTTTGATGTGTGGGGCATTGACTTTATGGGCCGTTTTGTGAGTTCTCATGGGATGAAGTACATTCCTGTGGCAGTCGATTATGTTTCTAAATGGGTGGAAGCTATTACAGTCGCGAATAATGAAGGGAAGAGTGTCACCGCGTTCTTAAAAAAAAGAACATATTTTCCAGATTTGCCACCCCTAGGGATATTATTAGTGATAGGGGATATTACTTTTGCAATAAGATGTTTAAGGGATTATCGGAAAAATATAGGGTTCGCCTTTATGTGGCCACTCCTTACCATCCTCAAACTAGTGGGCAAGTTGAGGTGTCAAACAAGGAGATTAAGCAAATTTTGGCAAAAACGGTGAATGCTAGTACAATGGATTGGTAAATGAGGCTTGATGATTCTCTTTGTGCCTACCGCACAACATAGAAGACTCTCATAGGTATGTTCCCATACCAACTTGTATATGGGAAGGCTTTTCACTTACCGTTGAATTAGATCATAAGGCCATGTGGGCAATGAATAGGTTGCAAATGGATTGGAATGAGGGTGCAGAACAGAGGTTAAAAGGGTTGAATAAGCTTGATGAATTTTGCTTGAATGCATATGAAAGTTCAGCCCTCTACGAAGAAAAGATGAAGAAGTACCATGGCCAAAAGATTGAGTAGTGCGATTTTTTGGTTGGGCATTTGGTGATTTTTTTAAATTATAGATTGCGTTTATTTCTGGAAAACTCAATCCCAAATGTACTGGTCCCTATTTGATCACCCAACTATTCCCACATGGTGCTTGAGTTGGAGAAAAAGGAGGGTGTGAGGTTCAAGGTGAATGGGCAGCAAATCAAAATATATCCAGGGCATGCTGAAACGGCAAAGGAACTAATCGAGACATACCATCTTGTTCAAGTCTGACTAATCAAGAGTCCTTCATCATGCCGCGACGTTAAATCAAGCGCTGATTGGGAGGCAAGCCAATATGTATCCTCTAGCCAACTATAGGCTTTTCATGATTTTCTAGGCATAGTTTCATTATTTTTGCTTTTATTCATATAAGGTTCCATTTAACTGCTCTTTTCTTTTTCTTTAGTAGTGTTGGCTAGATCATAGATTAGGGTCCGTGTCAAAAAAGTGTCCAAAAAAAAAATTAGCTTAATGGGGGTTAAATATGCAGGTATCAAATCACCATAAATCTGCAGAAAATTGGTCTGTTGCACCCATCGGCGGAAACATCGACGGATCGTCGGTGGGATCCATCATGCCAAGGTATGTCTTTGAAATTTTCCAAGTTAGGGTACCCTCGACAGACCCCCATGAAGGACCGTAGACCCTGTTACGGTCTGTCGACAGGGAATCGTTGCGTCTTTACCCACCGACCCGACACAACCCGTTTGGCTCAATATTAATAGTCATAAACTTTTAAAGTTCCCAGCTCTGCACATAACCCCTCATAACTGTTTCTGTCCTCATTTCCTACCATTTCTGCCCACTTCATCACCATTAACTCCCATTCCGTCTCCATCTTTTGAGTTCCCCCATTTTCCCCAAATTCCTACAGTCCCTTTCTCTCCCAAATTCCCCAGTTTTTTCACTCTATTATCGGTCGGTGTTCGTTGTAGTTGTTGCCATTGTTCAAATCCTAGAGTTCATAATCTTCTTCTTCTACTCCATTTATCAGGTACTTATGGCACCAAAACAAGATCGCGTCTACTCATAAGGGTTTTCGAAGTCCGTCGCCTCGTCCGTACGGATGGTCATAGGTTCATACGATGAGCGTGACCCGGAGTATATGCCACCAGGAACTCTCACTCCCACCCATGATGCACGCACCACCAGAGCCACGCCCACTAAGGTGGAGCCCGGCGTAGTCACTACCTCACAGTCTGAAGAGGATCGTGTATTGACCGACACACCTTCTGGTCTGCTGCACAGTCTAAGGGAGCATCTGGCTCCGAGGATGCTTCCGGTTTTGAGGAAGTGTCCTCTTCTAAAGGGATCTCTGGGTCTGAGTAGGACTATTCTCCCGCCACCATATCCCACTCTTCCTCGTCTGATGAGGCTGATAGTGCTGACTCTACTCCAGCCCCCCAAACTGGCGTCCCCGCTCCAGTTGCTGATTCGCCCAACCGGTGGTGTG
Organism: Solanum pennellii; assembly: GCF_001406875.1. Taxonomy (NCBI): domain Eukaryota; kingdom Viridiplantae; phylum Streptophyta; class Magnoliopsida; order Solanales; family Solanaceae; genus Solanum; species Solanum pennellii. Next base: position 43,000,860 of record NC_028637.1, on the reverse strand, counting down.
TTGAGTGGCAATATCAAGTATACACTGACGTCAAGCTGCCGAATGAGAAGGGGGTCATGACCCGGACACTAGAGCGGCGGGTTTTTACGAGGAGTCTCCCCACCATACCGGCTATTAATGAATTATTAATCAAGCATCGACTCGAGTGGACGGCTCGAGATGTAAGCCACTACAGTGAGGAGATGGTCCAAGAGTTCTACGCCTCCTATGTGGAGACACTCTATTCTCAGCTAGACAGGCGAGAATCCCCCGCCAAACATGCTCCTTTGGATTACGTCCTAGTCTGCGGCAAGAGGATTGACATTTCCTTGTCGGCCATCCGCAGGTATCTCTATGGCGCGGATGTTGAAGCCACGCGGACACCTCTCACTACCGAATTCAACTATCGGTGGAAGTTGATTAAAGATGGACAGTTCCAGCGTGAGCCAAAGCAGAGAGAGACCACCAAGCGATTGATTGCACAGTATATTTTCATCGATGGTGAGGCTGCCGATTGGGTACTGGAGCCCTAGGTAAGTATCAAGAAGGCTAACCTCACCTTCAAAGGAAAGTTTTTGTGGCTACTTGTCCGACACAGCCTTTCCCCCACTGCTGCTGATAATATTGTCACCTGGCATCGTGCTTGCTGATGGCTACGATAATTACGGGGTTTGAGGTGGACTTTGCATGGCTACTACAGACGGTAATGTATGAGAGGGCCTTCAAGGTCACTACTACTTACCTATTCCTGTGCATGGTTTTTGCTCCAGGAAGGTTAGAAGGAGTGACCTTGTGGCACATTGATGTGCTCAAGACCATGTCTGGAACAATAGATATTGGCCTAATTCGGGATGAGTCCAATGAGTTGTCTCACAACAATGGGACCCGTATAGAGGTGCAGTCGTTAGGTGAGAACCTGGAAGCCACAGTAGAGCAGGCCCAACGAGCTAATCTCTCTACATTTGAGCCTACCGGCACCACTCTGGTTGAGTCTATCTCAGGTTGTAGCACTGCTCTGAGATCCTCCCGCTCTATCCTATCTGCTACACTGGTCCCGCTACCTAGGGACAAGAAACTCAAGGCCCAAATGGACCCACTTCTGCACCACATCTAGCCTTAGATGCAGAGGTCTATTGCTGAGGTAGAGGAGCGCTTAGAGAGGAAAAACTGGCCCAGCACACTGAGCGTAAGTCATGGATATCAACTAGTGCTTAGACGCTTTGAGTTGCGGGTTCTTGCTCGACTATACCCTATAGTGGATGTTAGGGATCTCCAGGCTGCAGTGGAGAGTCTTAGAGCAGATTTAGATACTATACTAGAGGCTCGGGTGCTGGAGTTTGAGGCCGCTTCTGCAAAGCTCGCTGAGGATACAGTGTTGGGTGCCTTTGTCTCCACTTCCACAGTTCCACAACCTCCACAATGAGAGCGTGCCAAGGGGCACCGGACTAGATATGAGGAGGAGTCCCGGGCACGGAAGAAGGAGCATCATGAGTTAGAGGCTGCGAGGAGAGCCTCTCTTATTGATGAGTAGGCCCGCCAGTTGTGGCCTATAGAGTTTGATGTTGGGAATATAGATTCAAAGTTTATGTGGCTTAGAGGAGAACTACTGATGGTGTTGTTATTGCTGAGGACACTACTGACGGTGTCCCGAGTAAAGAGGGAGCGGGTTCCAGGCAATCGGATCTGCCAGCTTGTTGATCACCAGCGCTTTGCGCATCAGATTTGCTTCACCAACCATCTTATTTTATAAAATTTTATGCATTGGGGACAATTACATGTCTTTTTGTTGGGGGTGAAGTCTGAGTACCCCAACTCACAATCCTCTCTTGGGGTTTTCTTGCCTGTGCTCTTTTTCCCCAAGATACTGGTTATTTTTATTATTGAACCGACATGTTGGTATCTTTTGTACATAGTATAGAAATGGAATCTAAAGCATGATGGCTAAACAAAATGATATACTAATTCGAAGAAAATGCTGCATGACTAGGCACATTAACTAATAAAAGTGTGGATCTAAGCATGACAAAGAGATAAACCACTGCATGACCCTAAATATAAGACTCGAACTAGGTGTCTTATAATCTGGTAGAGTAATGAGATGTCAAGTGAGTGTGAGGCAAATTTTAATAGTCCACTATTTTTACAAAACTAGAACTTGTAAGGTTAGTCCTACTAAAAGTAAGTCGTAATAGACAATTAGGATAGGATCATAGGACCTTGTTTAATATAGCCAATCTTTAGCCTAAATAACAGAAAACCAAATAAAATTAATCTATCTTGATCCAAATGATTTGAGCTCTAAATAGACCATTCTTTTTCACCCCAACGGATCTTTTTTGGGAACACACCTAGTCCCTCTTTGGACATGTGCACCTTGTTGTGGCCCTGACCCAACTTTGGGTATTGTGTACCTTTACTCATGGCAAAGCCATGAGTTGAGGGTGGCTAGTATGAGGAATACTTCGGAAAGTGGCGTTCAAAAAATAAAGAGAGAAAAAGAGCAAAGGAATAGTGACACAAGAAAATTTGAAAGAGAAGTGAAAAAAATTGGAAATTTAAAAATATAAGAAAAGAGAAGAGTCATTTACAAAAAGGAAAAAGAATGGAGAATAGCAACGTGAAATAAAATTGAGAAAGAGGGCGGGATAAAAAGATAAAAAGTTAGGACCCTTAGCCGTTATGTCAAGGAGGGCATCAAGTCACTAAAACATGTCCAAATGTACCCTACCTGACCTTAAGCCTATGTTACAAGCTAAGAAAGTCCTATAGTGATCCTAAGAGTGCTTTATGGTAAACTTAAAGTAGTTAAAATAAGGATGTGTTGAAAAAAAATCCTTATAGTCAAACTGAAATCATTGTGTGAAAAATGAGGATTTTGTTTTCAAGTGAGGACACTAGTTGCAATACCGAAAAAATGATACCTTAGTGAGAGGTCAAAGAGGATAGGTGTCGGTGTGTGGTGAGTCTGTGTCATGGTTTGATCCACATGATCAATCATGATAGTGATAGAATGCATAAATCAATTTGAAAATAATCCTTATTGCCAAAGTGAAATCATTGTGTGAAAAATGAGGATGTTGTTTTGAAGTGAGGACACTAGTTGCAATACCGAAAAAATGGTACCTTAGTGAGAGGTTAAAGAGGATAAGTGTCGGTGTGTGGTGCGTCTGTGTCATGGTTTGATCCACATGACCAATCATGATAGTGATAGCATGCATAAATCAATTACAAAATAATAAGGATTGATAGCTAGATGATTGCAAAAAGCTAATACAAGGATATTCTTGTACAAATATTTTGTGGTAAGTCATAGTGCGTCGCTTGAGGACAAACAACGAATTTAAGTTGAGGGTGTTGATGTACTGTGGTTTCGCGGTAATTTCAATATTTTTTCCTTAAGTTTAGTGTGCGTCTAAGGCCTTTTTGTAATAATTTTAATGTAGTTTCTCTTTGTTTGCAGGAAATCTATCTAGTTGGAGAACGTGGGAAAATTATGCTGAAAATTGCAAAAGTGATCAACTACGGAGCAATCGACGGTCCGTAGGTGGCCACCGTCGTACGGAGAAAAAGGCTGCTAGAGGAAGTTGGGGAATTCTGACCAAGTGTGGGGCTACGGAGGCTCTTGATGAACCGTCATAGACATGACGGACCGTCCTGCACATCCGTCAATGTTAACAAAAAGTAGCCCTGTACCCATCTTCAAAAAATTCTAAAGTATTGAAGAACGAAGCCATCGATGAATCGTCGTGAACACAATGGACCGTCATCCATACCCTTTGATGGTAACAGAAAGTTGGTGAAGAATGAAGCAGAAAAAGAAATTAAGTATGGAACGACCGAGGGCCTCGACGGTCCGTTGTGACCTCGACGATCCATCGTTCCAGCCGTCAACTCAGACGCGTTTTTAGAAGATTTTCTTTAAATAGATTTCCCTGTGTTTTAGAACTCTATTATTATAAATACTTGCAAGAACCTCATTTTTGGGTTAGACTCTTGGATATTTTATAGTTTTATTGTTCTTAGTGTTGAATTTTGGGATGTTGTAAAAATTACTTTATTTTCCGGAATCGTTTGTTGAATGTTTTTGATTAATTCAAGTAATCTTCTTGATTTTCTTCAACCTCATCAAAGTACGTGCATGAATTCTTATCTAATTAATATGAATTGTGTGATTATTAACATGGGTAACTAAACTTCATAACTAGGGTTGTGGGAACCATGGATAAATAACAAGGTAAAACCTAGCTAAAATAACAATTCTAGAATAGCGTCTTGCATGTATTGATAATTCTTTTGTTTAAAAGTCTTTTTAACGAGTGCACGCGTTAGAACCTGCCTTACTTCTACTTGCCATACAAAGGAGGTAGATAATAAGAAAAGAATTATCAATGTAGATTTAGTATATACTATCTAATAGGCTAGTGTCGGTTGGTGCGACATAACAACTAAGCCAAACATCGATTATGATGCTTAATATGAGGTATAGGTCAGGTTTAGTAAAGCACACACATGTAGTCGGACCAAGGTGCAGAGTCAAATTCCGTATTTGCTGGACCAAGGAATTAGGGATACGTAACTTACCTCTTTGCATGTAAGATGCTAGGAAAGGATTGTTATACCTAGAATTACCGCATTACGAACTTGTGCAGAACACTTAAGCCCTAGTTACTCTCATTACTAGATAAAAATCAAATGTGTGAACCTGTTACTTATTTACTTAGAAATAGCTAATTAAAGTTACTCCTTAAAACCCCCCTTTTTGTTACTAATTTCTTGGAAAGGACTTGACTAAATAGAAGCAATAATAGGTTAAAGTTAAGTCTAATTCATTTTGCTCGTGGGATCGACCCCAAACCTCATAGTTGGGTTCTTTACTTGATAAGATCGCTTATACTTCTTTTTAAGAAGTAAATTTGAGCGTATACTCGACTGTTTATAAGAGCCACTTCAATGCTTGAACGACCATGAACATGGCTTGTGCAATGTGGGCGCAACAACAGCCCCGGGGCTTTACAATTGGAGTCCGCCAACCTCGTTCGATAGACCCTAGTTCTAGCACTATCATTTTGGGTGACGTCGTGCTTAGTTTGTGATCGCTCATTCATGGTAAGCGATCAAAAATTATAGTTTGCACTTCTTTATATATTGGTTGTGAATCCTTAGAACCTCAATCCTTTTGTTGTGCATTTGTTATTGTAGCTCTATATTATCGACATTATATCATAAATAGGACAATTTGGCATTTAGGTTACTAAATATTGAGCTAAATAGACATCAAATAAGTGAGAATCTACCACTTATCATATCTCATCTTCACATGCCCAAAGCATCTCAAAAGATTATATATTGAAAATAATAATTTATACAAAATAAGGGAATATATATAAAAAAAATAAAGAAATATAATAATCAGATAAAACTACCCTTCATATTTGATTAATGAATACTCTCCAATGAATTTTTTTATTTGTACTATTAAATTGTAATTTCCACTTGAAATACTGATTGAGTCACCATGTCTTTGCAATAATCATAATAATAATAATAATAATAATAATAATAATAATAATAATAATAATAATAATAATAATAATAATAATAATAATTATTATTATTATTATTATTATAACAGAGGAATTGAATTAGTTTTCTCTTTCAAAATGAATTAATTTTTCTTATGGTTTTTGTGCATTTTTGCGCAATATAAATAACTAATACTCATATTTTTTCTTTAGCTATGTCGATAATTAAAAAATTACATAGATTTATAAGAAATATACTAATTGTCTTAGTCGATTTTCCTTGATTCTTTTGATCAATTCGGTTTTCTATTTTATTTCTCTCGGTTTTCCCTCTATTTTTAGATGTATTATTTTCTTAGTAAAAGTCTTATTTAGTGACTATTTATGTTTAGTGGTTAAGTTATAAATCGTGCAAAGTTTGAGGACTATTTGTTATATACTTTAAAATTATTTGTATGGTCAACACACCTACCAAAAGAGTTGGTCATTTCTATATTAAATTAAACCTTTTATATAAGAAATTAGGTTTTTATATCTCCTGATTGTTTTGTCATAACAGGGTAACCTCTCATATCGTTGAAGAAATAATTAATGCTATGGTAACTCCTTTTGGTGGCTTGATTGAAGAAATTAGTGTGTTGTTGGTACATCATGGCATGAAGTTTGTTAGAGAGATGACTAATTTGTTGGAGTCCAATGAATATAAAGGTAACATATCTTAAAACCTGTTCAAAACTCACAACTTGTATTTTTTTTATGTAACTGAATTTTGTAAGGTTTTCATCTTTTCATAGATTCAATTGAAAGAATGTTTAGTATCCCATGTTAATTTTATCATCGATCCCATTTTAGATTTTGATTATCTTATAGATCTAGGATCTGTCTTTTCCTAATTGTTTTAACACTATTTCTATGCTTCATTATGTTGTTTTACTAGTTTAAAAATGAGTTTTCTGTGTTTATAAAAATAAATAAATTTTTTATATTTTTTCATTCTATAAGCATTTCACATACTAGACTACCTTCCTCAAAAGAGATTAGGAAGTCAAAAGGGGGGAGGCAGAGTAATAGTTATAACTTAATTTAAATATTTAATCATTTTACATATGCGTTTCACCCAATATTTTTTTAGAAAAAAGAAGAAAAATGTCCTTTGTCAATTGACCTAGAGTGTCATAGAATTGGAATAAAGGATGAAGTAAATCCGTCAAAAATGATTTTAAAGGTGTAGATATTTTGCTTCTTACAAATCTATCTATCATCTTAGAAAAAATAGATTCCCTTGAGTGATAGAGGCACAAGATTAGGGTAAGAATAGATGGAAATTAAAGATCTGATGTGTCTATCCTTAGTTTTTTCCTTTCTTTCGTTTTTGTCCCCCCCCCCCCCGGCGGTCTCGTGTAATTGAAAATATTATTTTTTATTTTTCAAAATAATTTTTATCATTATGTTAAATATGTCTATTGTTTCATCCTCTTGGTCATGTGCACCTTAAATTTAACTTATTTCCTAATTTGCATTAACAAATTATAATTTAATGATTATGTTTCACACATTAATTTTTGTTTTGGCTTAATCCTAAGCATCATTTGATTAATGCCTCTAAATTAATTTGTCTAACGTATTCATCACTCCCCTGAACTTCAAGCTTTTTATTTGGTGAACACTTAAATTATGTTATGTTTTAATTACCCCCTCAACCTTGTTTATTCCACTATCACGTACACCTTTTTGTCTGTTGCTCCTACTGTGACTACATACGCGCGTTTCATGGTGAAAATAGTAATGATGTGGACTTCCACCTGGATAAATAATAGCCACCTTGATAAAGGAAAAAAAGAAATATCATATTCCAACTCCTTTCCTAGTCGCTGTCAATCTCCACCACCAACCACCATATCTCCTCTCATCTCTCTTTCCGATGCAAAATCAATTCTTCACTCTAACCTCCTTTTCGCTGCAAAGCAACATGGTTTCTTTCAGCTTCCACAACACTCCATCTCCTCTCACCTTGCTCAATAAGATGAATCGAAAACCTTATCCATTCTCAATGATGAGAAACTACTCTGCTACCTGAAGAACTGGCCCTTGGACTTCGATATTTATGATGATGACGATGATGATGTCGTCTGCAGTCGGTTAATATTAAAAAAAGTTAGAGGTTTTACATATTTTACTATTGTAGGTTTATGACTGGCAAAAAATCACTCTCTCATGCGTCTAGTAGAGTGTGATTTCAATTTCTATGCCAGGTGGAAAGAAAAGGTGCACGCGCTGNGGGGGGGGGGGGGGGGGGGGGGATAATTCAAATAAAATAAAGTTTAAGTGTACACCGAGTAAAAAGCTTCAAGTTCAGCGGGGTAATGAATACTTTTGCCCTTTAATTTGGAAACAAATTAGACAATTTTATGAATTTATAATTAAAAAAACTAGGTAAATACAACAATTATGTTACTATGATCAAAAACTATCTTAGAGTGATGAAATTTATGAACAATTTTACCTCACAAATACAAACACCATTTTTAGTGCTAAATGAAAAAATCAAAGTTTAGTTTAAGTGTATTATCATGGATTTTTCTTTATTTTTTTGTTTTGTTTCTCAATTATTTTATTAGTATTAAATGGTTTTTTCAGTTACAACGGTTGATAGCGTTCCAGTGGCAATATCAACTCTCTCAAAAGGAAAGGAAAAAGTTGATGTGATGATAATATATGTTCATTCACCAGATTCGCTTTGTTTTAATCTCTTGAAACAAGCTGATGCCTTAGATATTGTCACTCTCTGTAAGTATTTATTCTATCTTTAATCTTACTATAATAGCCGATAAGGTAAGTCGTTTTTGTTATTACACTACAAATAAATAATTATCGATGAAGTTCATCATTTATTTGTTGATAAATATTGTGTTCCTAACTTAATTTAATATAAGACATAATAAAATAATATTTGCTATGAATTTTTATTTTTAATAATAAGAACTATTCATCGATGAATCATAGTTTAAACGAACTAATTCAATATTTATTTTGTTACATTACAGTTAAATTAAATAAGTTCAATTAATATAGATGATATTAAATAATCACATATTCTATTGGATTAATATGACACGAATATCTTTTTTGATTTTACTGTTATAGTGGTTAAAGTTAGTTATTTTAATAAATACACTACAAAAAATAACTATCAAACTATTCATTAAATTGTCCAAGCATACCTAAATAATTTTTTATAGAATGTAGTTAAATGCAATAAGTGAAGATGTTTGTTTTTTAAAAACAAAAGTAATACAATCCTAACCGTATAATTTATTGTGTAGTGATATGTTATAGAGTTGTTTTCTCACAATATTAATACCTATTACAATGCATAAATTCCATTCAATATAATCAGAATTAACTATTTACATAAAGTGTCGTATACTTTAATTCTAATTGCAACTTCTCAAAATTATTGTGCAGTTGTATGTGTTGAAAACAATGAACTCTTTGCAAAGAAGGCTATTGACAACGGAGCGTACATGTATCTGAATAAGTCACTGGATGAAAATATTTCCAATTTCTTGTGGCAATTTGTATTAAGAAAGAAACTACAAAGAGAAAAGGTGAGAGAAGAACTGGATCCAAAAGAAGATCACGTTAAAAATGTGGATAATATTGGTAATGAAAGTATTGTGGTAAATAAAGAACAAGTTGGAGAGAAGATTATGCCTTTTAATAATTGAGGAAAAAAGTAATAATATTTGTGAGACTGAAAGAAAAACATACAACATGAGGATTAAGAGATGCAGAAAAGACAAAGAAGTGATTGATAAAGGAGAAAGACAAAGTATTGCTATTTCTTTGACATTGAAGAAAAAGGACTGCAGAAAATGGACTGTGGATCTTCGCAAAAAATTCAAGGAAGCTACAATACGACTTGGTGAAGGACGTAAGTTTACTATTTTAATTAATTATCTGTTATATTTAATTTCTACATATGTAATGAAATGAATAGTGAGATTCATATTCACAACTAACATACGTTAAAATTGTTTGGCGTAAATGTATAGTCATTATTTTATTCATATGTACCTTATATTAATATAGGAATATTGCGTAGTGATAAATTAAAGTTACATTCTAATGTATAATGCAAGTTGCTTACCAAAAGAGATTCTCGAGATAATGAATGTGCCAGGTCTTACAAGGATGCAAGTCGCCAGTTATCTTCAGGTACATCCTTCAAAAGATTAAAAGACCTTCAAAAGAAACTTTGAAAAAACTTATTGTTTACTTTTGATTTTTTCAAAAGGGTATTTTTATTATAATTTGATTATATTCAATGATATATATTATAAATTCATAGGCTATTTTGAATTAAGTCAGTTGGATGGACAACTATTAATGTTGAAGAAATTAAAGTATTAAAAATTATATTATATATATATATGCGTGTTTGTTTTTTGTGGGGGTGGAGGGGGGGGGGGGAATTGTTTCACAAAAATACATTTTTTTATCAAATAGATTTATTTTTCTTGTTACTAGAAAATATTTTCTTTGAATGACCTTTCATCAACACTTGTGAGATCCATTTTCTAAAATTATCTTAATATCAATTTTGTATTAAAAAATCATTTAGCTACCTCCCGAGGTAGTGTTAAGGGTCTGCTTACACTCTATTCTCCCTAGACCTTGCTTAATGAAATTTTACTTGTTATGTTGTCATATCAAAAAGCATTTATTGGGATAAAATTTAAATTTGCATCACTTCTGCATGTAATCTTTGAAATTATTATCATGTTTAGTATGAAAAAATTGTATCAAACCACTCACTAATTAATGATGATTAGCAATAACTTTCATTGCATGTTTAGAACTGAGTTTTTAAGTCAAAAGAGTTTTTTTTTCATTTAGTGTTAACCAACACAAGAAAATTTCCATTAAAATGATTTATGTCAAGCATTTCAAATACACCTTAAAATGAGTTATGACGATAGATATATTTGTAGACAGATTTTAATTTGATTTTTTCCTTTCAGAGATGTCGTAGAAACAAAAGGAGACCTTTAGAAGATCAAAAATATAATCGACAAGCATCTTCAAGTGGTTCCCAACAAAGAATTGAAAGAAATAGCCATAGAATATTTGGGAGAATACCCGATCTTCAAACAAAAATACCAAATCAAAATCAAGGAGACCCAAAGTTTTCACCAGTTAACTTAAACAATATTTATGCTAGTTCAACGGAGCAACAACTGTATCACCCACAACTTCAAGTTCAACAACACTACCTAAACCCATTTTTGTCGGCCCAAAATGGTGATGGTGGTAGGCTACAACAACAAAATTCCCTCTTATTTGATTTGCAAGGCTCAGGTATTGGGAGCACAAATAATAATATTTACATGGCGTTTAATAGTGCGGTGTATCAGGATTACAACTTGAATCTTCAAACTCAAAACTATTATATCTCGAATATCAATCAAGATTATGTATCAACAAATTCAACTAGTGCAATGATGATTGATATGAATGGTGGAAATGCGATAATCTGTGGATCGGGAGCAGCCAATAATAATTTTCAGCAATACATAGGTGAACAAAACATGCATGTACCAAGCAATACTATATCAAATATAAATTCGAGTGCTAATGAAGAAAGTGATTTAAATGAGTGGGAAAATATTGATAAGTATTTTAATTTCCATGATATGGATGATCTCTGTAAGAATATTGAAGATTCTAGTTCGATCCTACCCAATGGACATGGAAGTGAGAATGATCAAGTTTACTTTGTTGATCAGGTTTGTACTTCCATCGAACTTTGCTTACTACTATTTAATCATTATTCGAATAGATTGTAATTATCTACATATGCAGGTGGCAACCAGTTTCAAGGAAAATCAAAATAAAGCATAAACATGATTAGTCAATGCTACAAGCGACAACTCGAACACATAAGGACTTCCGCCAATGAAATTATTTTATCAAGTTGTTGCAATTATTTAATTTCAATTTTCATATTCTGGGAATTAGTTTTTATATGAATTGCATATCTTAAACTTAGGGAAAGCAAAAGGAATATTTTATCCCAAAATAAGAGAATGTATTTGAATACACATTTAATTTTTGAGATTTTATCTCTTCCTTTCAACTTCAAGGTCTTGAAGAGTCTTCCTTCACAATATCAAAAATTATTCTTCGCAACAATTAATTAACGGCAATTATTTAATTTTCACTAAATATTTAGTTATAGCAGCCATTAGAACTCTTTGTATATCTCTGAAGTGTTTAGCGACATTTATTCTAATGAAATTTAACTAAAGCTGGTAACGAGTTTAGCACTCCTTATTGATGTCTATATTTATTGCTGCTAAAAAATATTTTTTTACAGCGCTTGAGGCAATATTGTCTAACTTAGCTTTCTTCTTATCTTTTTATCTTTTCCCTTTTTTCATTTTTATCACATTTTATTCTTTTAAGTCATCTCTTATATTGGTTTCTATGATATAAGAGACCATCATTTATATTTTACTTTAAATACCGTAAAAATCTACCTTTCACCCCTAGTGGAGCTTTATAATTAATATAAGACGAGAAATGTCATATGTGTAGTAATTATGATCAATTGTGAACCTGAAAGAGGAATATCTGCCAGATCGTTAAAAGACCTTACACAAGCAATAACAAATGTTATATCTTGGGAGTTTCTTCCAATTGAACATGTTGTCATGTCATTAGAGCTAAGCATATGTTCAATCATATAAAATTAACGTGTTAAAGAGTCCGTAGAATTATTTCGATTGTTAATTTTCTGGGATGGATGTGACTCAATATATACATATATATATACATACATATTTACATACATATAAATATATATATATATATATATGTATATATATACATACATACATACATACATATACATATATATATATATATGTATGTATGTATGTATGTATGTATAAATATACATATATATATATATA
>NC_028637.1:42980603-42988295 GCF_001406875.1 Solanum pennellii | reverse complement strand
TATATATATGTATGTGTATATATATATACATATATCTATATATGTATATACATATATACATATATGTATATACATGTATAGATATATGTATATACATATATACATATATGTATATACATGTATAGATATATGTATATATATATACATACATATATATATATATATATATACACACATACATACATACATACACACATACATACAGACATACATACATACATATATATATATATGTATGTACATATATACATATATATCTGTGTGTGTGTGTGTGTGTGTGTGTGTGTGTGTGTGAGTGTGTGTATGTATGTATACACACACACACACACATATATATATCTTGCATGTGATTTAAACTGCTTTTTATGTATATCATTTGAGTTATGTATTCTCTTGACTTGAGTAGAGTCAAGGTAAGTCCATCTAATCCCTTTAAGCTTAAGTCGTTGTTTAGCTCTCCATCTCGCATACTCTCACATTAAATGTACTGATGTCAGTTGGCTTGCATCCTTTCTGATGCAGATGCAGGACCCAAGATCAGCATGCAACACTTCGTTGAAAGAATGAGCTTCAGAGTTTTTGGTGTTCCTCCTTGCATTCTGGGGGACATACTTTTCCATATCTATATTAGCTAGCTTTTAGAATATTGTGGGGTCTGGCCTAGCATCCCTCTCTAGAATGTTTTAGATTTTTCATAGACAGTAGCATTTCAGTTTGGAGTTGTTTCCAGTTATTAAGATTCAAGTGCCATTTTGGCCAAAGTTATGATATCACGTATTTTTCCCTTTTAATATGTTTTACTCGTGTCAAATTTGACGTTTGTCTACCATTGATTTATGTAGCCAGATTAAGGATTCGCTTGAGGGCCAGCAATAGTCTTCGAGTGCTCGTGTCGCCCAGGTGGAGGCTTGGGTCGTGAAAAACTTGGTATTAGAGCACAAAGTTCAAGAGCCTTAGGGAGTCTATGAAGTTGTGTCAGTAGAGTCTTAGTCATCGGTTTTAAGAGTGCCACATCAATAATAATGAGGCTGTGACATTTAGGAATGTTTCACTTCTTTCATCTTATTTCGTACAAAGAGTTTATCTGTAAAAGTCTCCCTATAATTCGTGGTTACACGTTTTTTCAAATCATCATTCCTCTAAGAATAGTAGTCAGATGTCGTCCACGAAGGAATGTGAAGGAACAAGAGGTTCCAAATGCACTGGAGAGACAACCTCAAGGAGAGGCTACCAATGCTTACTTCTGGGAAGCTATCCGGATGTTGAGTCAGGTTGTGACAAGCCAAGTTGGGCAGCGGAGAGGAGCTCGACAGGACGGGGTGGATACTTCGTGAATTTGTGAGTTCCTTAGGATGAATCCCCCTAGTTTCAACTGATCAAACACTATTGATGATCCGGAGAACTTCATAGGGGAGTTGAGGAAGATGTATGAGGTAATGCATATGGCCAATGCTGAGAGGATTGAATTGGATGCATACTAACTGAAAGGAGTGTCCAGATAATAGTTCGATCAATGGAAGGATTGTAGGGCTAAGGATACACCATATCCAAGTTGGGCTTAGTTTGAGGAAGCCTTGTTGGGGAGGTTGTTTCCTCGTGAAATGAAGGAAGCCAAGGTGAGGAAGTTCCTTACTCTGAAAAGGACTCCATGAGTGTTCATGAATATGGGTTGATGTTAAACCAACTATCTCGCTATGTTCGGGAGATGGTGAAAGACACGGGGAGCAGAATGAGTCTATTTTTTGCAGGGTTAGGTCGTGCTTCAAGCAAGGAAGGTAGGACTTCCATGTTGATAGGTTACATTGATATATCCAGGCTGATGGTATATGTCCAACAATTTGAATAAGAGAAGATGAAGGAATAAGAAGAGTACCAAAATAAGAAGGCAAAGACAGGGAATAAGTCTGACCATCCGAAAGGTTATTCGAGCCGACCACAGATCTTTAAATCAAAAGGGCATGCAACATCATCTGGTAGTCCACATGCGCCCAAAAATAGAGGTGATTATAGTTCTTGTAACTCGCAGGACTACCGGCCCAATCTCAAGGTAGTGTCGCACAGGAGGGTAATGGGAGTTTGGTGTGTGGTAGATATGGTAGAATCCACCCTGGCAAGTTTCGTGATGGCTAGACAGGTTGTTTCAAGTGTGGTCAAGAGGATCACTTCATGAGAGATTTCCCTATTAATAAGCAAGGTGGTAAAATCCGGGCAATAGAGCCTAATATTCATCAGTTGCTCTACCAAACAGGGCTGCACTGAGAAGAGCTTCTTCTGATACCGGTAGAGGGGCAAATTGCTCTATGCAATCACTAGTCGTGAAGAGCAAGAGAACTCTCCAAATGTGGTCACGAGTATGATTAAAGTCTTTGCTTTTGATGTTTATGCTTTAATAGACCAACAAGAAAGTTTATGCTTTGTAACTCCATATGTTGTAAATCAGTTTGAAATTCTTCCTGAAAAGCTTTGTGAACCTTTCTGTGTTTCTACACATGTTGGGGATTTTATTCTAGTAGAATGAGTCTATCGTGATTGTCTAGTTTTCATTAATCACAAGAGTACCATGGTTGATTTAATAGAGTTAGACATTGTAGATTTTATGTCCTTCTATGTATGGACTGGATCCATGCAGGATATGCATCAATAAATTGTAGAACTCGAGTTGTCAAGTTCCAAATTCCAACTAAGCCATTCATAGAGTGGACTAGTAGTTCAGAAGTGCCGATGGGTCATTTCATTTCGTACCTTAAGGCAAGGAAGTTAGTTTCTAAGGGATATATCTATCACTAAGTCATCCCAGATTCTCGTCCAATCTCTATTCTTTCATACAGAATGACATCAGTAGAGTTAAAAGACTTAAAGGAGTAGTTTAAAGATCTGTTAAATAAAGGATTTATTCGACCGAGTGCCTCAACTTTGTGAGATACGGTCTTGTTCGTTAGGAAGAAGGATGGGTCCCTTAGGATGTGTATAGACTACCGCCAATTGAATAAGGTGACCATCAGGAACAAATATCCTCTTCCAAGGATAGATGATCTCTTCGATCAACTTCAAGGTGCTTCATTCTTTTCTATGATTGACCTCAGGTTAGTCTATCATAAGTTTAGAGTTAGAGAATGTGATATTCCCAAGACAACTTTTAAAACAAGGTATGGGCATTATGAATTTCGGGTTATGTCTTTTGGTTTTACTAATGCACCCGCAACATTCACCAATCTTATGAACCGAGTCTTCAAACCTTATTTGGATATGTTTTTCATAGTTTTCATTGATGACATACTAATTTATACAAGGAATGAAGAATATCATGCTAGTCACCTAAGGGTTGTTGTTCAGCCTTTGAGACATAAGAAGTTGTATGCCAATTTCTCCAAGTGCATGTTTTGGCTTAAGTTTGTGGCGTTCCTAGGCCATATTGTTTTTGGTGAAGGTATTAAAGTTGACACTCAGACGATAGAAGCAGTTAAGTGTTGTCCTAGACCCATATCTCCGATAGATATATGGAGTTTCTTGGGCTAGGCTGGGTATTATAGGAGATTTGTTGAAGCATTCTCATCTATCTATTCTCCTTTTACCAAGTTAACTAAAAAGATAGTCAAGTTTCAATGGTTTGAAAATTGTGAGAAAAGCTTTCACAAGTTGAAAAGAGATTGACTACCACTCCGATTTTTACCTTACCAGAGGGTACTCACGGATTTGTGGTGTATTGCGATGCATCAACAGTTGGCTTGGGCTGTGTGTTAATGAAAAATTGCAAGGTCATAGCTTATGCTTCCAAAAAGTTGAAAGTTCATGACAAGAATTATCCAACTCATGACTTAAATTAGCCACAGTAATGTTTGCATTAAAGATATGGTGCCATTACTTATATGGTATTCATGTGGATATATTCACTGACCACAAGAGCCTCTAATATGTGTTCACTCAGAAAGAGCTCAACCTCAAAAGAAGGTGGTTGGAATTACTCGAGGATTATGACATGAGTATTCTTTATTACCAGGTAAGGCTAATGTTGTTGTTGATGTCCTAAGCAGGTTTTCCATGGAAAGTATTTCCCATGTCGAAAAAGAAAACAAGGATCTAGCAAAAGACGTGCACAGACTTTCACCACTAGGACTAAGACTTATGGATTCCACAGAAGGAGGCATAGTGGTGACCAATAGGGCTGAATCATCCTTGGTGTCAGAGGTTAAAGAGAAGCAAGACCAAGACCCTATTCTGCTTGAATTGAAAGCAAGTGTCGATATCAAAAGAGTATTGGCTTATGAACAAGGGGGAGATGGTGTGCTGAAATACCAATGCAACTTATCTATACCTAAGCTGGATGGACTTCAAGAGAGGATCTTTGAGGAGACTCATAGCTCCATATATTCCATTAATCCGGGTTTCACTAAAATGTCTCGTGCTTTGAGAGAGGTATATTGGTGGGAAGGCATGAAGAATGATATTGTTGAATTGTTTCCAAGTGTTCAAATTGTAAGCAAGTAAAGGTAGAACACCAAGGACCTGGAAGTTTAGCTCACAATATCGAACTTCTGGAATGGAAGTGGAAGATGACTAATATGGACTTCATCACAGGCTTGCTAAGATCGCGAATGCAACATGATTCCATTTGGGTGATTGTCGACAGAATAACAAAGTCAGACCATTTCTTGTTGATCAAGACTACCTATTCGGCTGAGGATTATTCTAGGTTATACCTTGAGGAAGTGGTAATACTTCATGGAGTCCCGATCTCCATTATTTTAGATAGAAGTTCACAATTTACTGTACAATTCTGGAAATCTTTCCAAAAAGATTTGGGTTCCAAGGTGAATATGAGCACTGCTTTTCATCCTCAGACAGATGGAATAGCAGAGTGCACTATCCAGACCTTAGAAGATATGTTGAGAGCTTGTGTGATAGACTTGAAGGGAAATTGGGATGGTCACCTACCTCTCATCAAGTTCGCTTACAACTAGTTATCATTCGAGTATCCAAATGGCTCCATATGAAGCTCTTTATGGGAGAAGATTTAGATCTCCTATTCGATGGTTCGAGTTTAGCTAAGTAGGGTTGATAGGACCAGATTTAGTTCACCAAGCTATGGAGAAGGTTAAAGTGACTCAAGAGAGGTTGAAGACTGCACAAAGTCGCCAAAATCCTACACATATGTTAGAAGAAGACCATTAGAGTTTGAGGTAGATGATTGGGTGTATTTTAAGGTGTCACCTATGAAAAAAGTTATGAGGTTTTGGTAAGAAGGCGGAAACTTAGTCCCCGGTATATTGGACCTATTAGAATCTACAAAAGAGTGGGCAATGTAGAATACGAGTTGGAGCTAACACAAGAGTTAGAAGCAGTTCATCTGGTATTTCATATTTCTATTGTAAAGAAGTATTTGGGTGATCCTTCATTGATAGTACCAACAGAGAATATGGGCATTAAGGATAACGTATCCTATGAAGAAGTTCTTGTTCAGAATTTGGATCGGCAAGTTCGTACGTTGAGGACAAAAGAAGTTATTTCAGTCAAGGTCTTTTTGAGGAACCAATTTATTGAAGAAACGACTTGGGAAGCAGAGAAAGGTATGAAGAAGAGATATCCACATCTCTTTGAATATGGAGAGGAGGAAAATCAAGGTACTAAACTCTCTTCTTATCACTTTATGAGGTTATGTATAGGCATGTAATACTTGCTTGTGTTGTTGAGTGCCAAAATGAAATTATTATCCTTAGCTTAGAGAAAGAATTTTTATTAGAGGACGAATGTTCCCAAGGGGAAAATATTGTAACATCTCGTATACTAGACAAATTGAAATTATGCTAAGAAAAGCAAGGAGAAACAAATGGAAAAAATGAAAAAACTTGAAAATTTCCAGATTTCAAATATGGGTTTTTGGCATTTTCAAACGACCATAAATTCCAGCTCAGAGAGAGTTTGGGTGAGTTATTGATATGGATGGAAATCTCGTTGGACGATATTTTTTGAAGACGCCAAGTTTGTGAATTTCTGAGGTTGTATGAGTGAGATATGACCTTAAGAAAATTGGTTGTTAAACAGGGAAAGTTCCAAAACCGGATTTAGTAAGGGTGCTTTGGTCTTTTTCTTCAGTCAATTAATTATTTCGTTTTGGAGTAACATTTTGGGGTCTAAACTGATCCCATTCAGTTTACGAACTAAGAAAATAAATTAGGCTTTTTAAAGCAAGAAGAAATGATGAGAAGGAAGAAGAAAATGCGAGAACACAAAGTTTAGCTTCATGGATTTTCGTCGAGTGATCCTTAACATAGTATGTGGGCTCTTTTGTGTTGGGTTAATTCACCCACACACCAATTTCGTGCAAATCAGTCACATTCATGAATTAACTCATGTTAGAGGTTGGAATATTGAACGAAAGTTTAAAGTTCTTGTTGATTGGATTGTTTTTGATTGTTGCTATCTGTAATCAATGTTTTAAGACTGTTTTTGGGTCTAAATCATTGGGTAATATGTTAATTAGGGATCCAAAGTGTTTGGGGGTGGGATCCATGGGTGTTTGTGAAGGTCTAGAGATGAAAAACGAAGAAGAAAGTTGGAAAACCCATTAGAGGGATGCTGGTGCACCGCACCTCCAAATCCCCTCAGGACAGAGTCTGTCCGTAAGGCTATGAAGTTCCGCACCCCTCAGAGCTCCAGGACCCCCTGGAGACCCCAATTTTTCCCTATCTTTTCATACTATTTCCTAAATGATGTGCCCCTCATTTCTAGTTGTTTCCAACACTCTAAGATACATGTAAACATCATGAAATCATCCATAAACATGAGATCACGATCCTTGAATCCATAATTCAATTCAAAGAAAGTAAGGACAAAGTCAAAGAAGTTAATAATCAAGTCTAGAGGTTAAGAAGCAAGGCAAAGTAGAGTTTTCTTAAGACTTTCACAAATGTTTTCACTTTATTTTAAAGACTTAAAGTTCAAGTCAAGTAAAGATTTGAGTTCATGTCTACAAAGATATTAGGGAAATAAGTACTCCCTAAGAGTTAAAGTTTCAAGTTAAGTAAAGAGCAAGAGTTGAGTTCATTTCTGAAAAGCTATAAGGAAACTAAGTATTCCCTAAGAGTTAAAATTTCAAGTCAATTAAATAGCAAGAGTTGAGTTTATTTCTCAAAAAGATTTAAGGGAACATTCCCTAGAGGTTTACAAACTTTTCATATTTGAGTAAAGAGGGGAACTAGAAGTTCCAAAATAACTTTGAACTAAAAGGGTAATATTGTTTCCAAAAGGAGATTTTTAAAGCTAATGAGTTCCGTTAATTATCTCAACCCAAAGGAAGGAAGTTTTATTAAAAGTATTATCTAAAGTAAATTTTTGAGAGTAGTATTGAGCACCGATGTGTGGACGAGAGTTCATATTAACTTAACTCTCCATGTAAATGATGTATCTAACATGGGAATTGACGTGTCATACTTTTAGATGATGACGTAAGGAGAGCTACTGGATCCACTAAGTTGAGTAAGGTCCTATACAAATTGAAAGGTGTAGGATGGTCCTCTTGCAACGTGAGATAAGTCGTTGTATCATCACTTAGCCTCAGAGTGATGGCTATCGGTTAAAGAAACTCCCACAGAGGCAATATTACTTTCTTATATAAGTAAAGTTGAGTTTGTTATTGCATTTCCTTTAACGAACTAAGTTATTTAAACTGTTTTGTGAGCTATATATATATATATA
>NC_028637.1:42944503-42980073 GCF_001406875.1 Solanum pennellii | reverse complement strand
ATATATATATATATATATATTGCATGTGATTTAATTTAAACTTTTTTATGTATATCATTTTAGTTAATTTTATCCTTTAGTGGAGAAAAGCTAAGGTAAGTTAATCTAATCCCTTCAAGCATCAGTCGTTGTTTAGCTCTCCATCTCACATACTCCTACATTCAAATTTCTGATGCTAATTGGCCTGCATCGTTTCATGATGCAAACGCACGTATCCAGGTCAGCACGTAGCGCTTCGTTGATTCCACATTGAGCTTCAAAGTTTGTGGTGAACCTCCTTTCGTTCAAGGGGACATCCTTTTCCATTTCTATATTAGCTTAGATTTTTGGATGGTGTGGGGATTGTCCCATCATCTGTCTCTAGATATTTTAGAGGCTTCATAGACTATAGTATTTCTGTTTGGAGTTGTTTTCAGTAATTAAGAGTCAAGTGCCATTTTGGACAATGTTATGACATGACATATTTTCCCCTTTTATTATGTTTTATTTGTGTCAAGGTTGAGGTATGTCTTCTGCTGATTTAAGTAGTCAGGTCAAGGGTTTGCTTGATGGCAAACAATGGTTTCGAGTGCCAGTCCCGCCCAAGGTGTAGGCTCGGGGCGTAAAAATATTATGTTTAGCTGATTAAGTTTTCCATGTGTTGATGGGCTATCTCGTATATATTTAAAATTATTTGCATGATGAATGTACATACCGAAAGAGTTAGTCATTTCTCCATTAAATTAAACCTTTTATATAACAAATTAGGTTTTTGTATATCTTGATTGTTTTGTCAGAACAGGGTAACTCTCAAATCATTGAAGAAATAATTAATGCAATGAAAACTCCTTTTTGTGGCTTGATTGAACAAATCAATGTGTTGTTAGTACATCATGACACGGAGTTTGTTGGAGAGATGGCTCATTTGTTTGAGTCCAATGAAAAAATGTAACTTATCTTAAAACCTATACAAAACTGATAACTTGTATGTTTTTTATAACTAAATTTTGCATGGTTTTCATCTTTTCAATAATTCAGTAGAAAGTATGTTTATTATTCCATCTGTGATTTTATCATGGATCCCATTTTAGATTTTGTTTATATTGTAGATCTAGATTCTCTCTTTTCCTTGTTGTTTTAACACTATTTCTATTCTTTTTTTATCGTTTTACTAGTTTAAAAATGAGTTTTGTATGTTAATATAAAAGTTAGATTTTATATTTTTTTCATTCTATTAGCATTTCACGTACTCGACTACCTTCCTAAAAAAAGATTAAAAAGTTTAAGGGGGGGAGGGATGCTGAGCAATAGTTGTAAGTTAATTTAATTATTTAATCATCATATATTCATATAACATAAAATCCTAGGACCGCCTATGTGGCTCCACCACGAACCATGATTTCCTCTTTTAATTATTTATTTCCTAAACTAGCCCTCCCTTTCATGAAAAGTTGCGACTTTAATGAAAACTTGTTACTTTATGAAATATTGTGACTTCAATGAAAGGTTGCGACAGTTTTGATGGGTTGCAAGTTTTCCAAATAGTTGTGACATATTTGATAAAGTACAATAAACATCTATTCATACTATCTTTTGTTGCCTACATATAAAGGAATTTTCACTCATTTTACAACAACAAACATTTTGAACTTCTTCATCATCATCTTCTTCTTCTTATCATCATCTTCTTCTTCTTCGTCATCATATTCTTCATCTACGACTAATACACAATTAAATAGTTATGTAGTTTGCTCATGTTGAGTGTCTCACTGATCAAATATTCTAATTTTCTTCTTCTTCCTTCTCTTCTCCTTCTCCTTCTCCTTTTCCTTCTCCTTCTCCTTCTCCTTCTTCTTCTTCTTCATCATCATCTTCTTCTTCTTCTTCTTCTTCTTCTTCTTCTTCTTCTTCTTCTTCTTCTTCTTCTTCTTCTTCTTCATCATCATCATCATCTTCTTCTTCTTCTTCTTCTTCTTCTACTATTACTATACAACTTGGAAAAGGGCCCGCTCTTCGCGAGGGTATGTTATTTGAACATTTTTTAGCTATATTTTTGTAGGTTTAGTATAGTGTTTAAGTAATTTTTTAATTTTAATATCTACTTATTATCATTTTCTTTTTTATGTCTCCTGATCTTTGTGCATCCAAAGTTTAATATAGTAGTAGTTGATAGTATTATAGTTCTGTTGCACTTTTTCATGGCCCTTAATTCACCCTGGACGATCAATACATGGCGTACAATTTGTCCTTCTAGAGTAATGTAGCCTTGTACATGTAATACCCTGCAATGCAGTGCATATACAACAATGTCATCTATCATAACATAGTACCTTGGTGCCAATAGCGATGTATAATATGTAATCACATTGATTTGTGTATCCTTATATTTAAAAAATCATCACAACATGTTATAATACATACCCAATAAATTTTGAAATGTATTCCCTGGCAAATGTATATGGCAACATTCATATCGTTTAACCCCCTTTATGACCCCGCCAATGCATTTTTCCCTAAATTAACTTTGTTTCATGCTTATGTTTTTTCCATATTGTCCTTGAATAAGTTTGCTATTGTCATTTGTTAAGTGATTGGTGACATCCAATGTATGTTTTTTCAACTGATGTATCATTTTGTGTGTTAACTATTTGGTATACAACCTGATATGTGGTAATGTTAGTGGGTCATTCTATTCCATCTCCATTGTGTATTTCTTGTTATCTGAATGCATGTCATTCTGTAAAGTTATTTATGTTATTCTTCTATGCAAGGAAAATATTACAAAGCTAAATTTAACAGTAGATGTTAATAATACCTCGGGTGTTTCCAAAAGTCCTGGACATACATTCGGGAAAACATCTTTCCAAACAATATTTTTAATGTATATATGGTCTTCATTGTCCTCGTTTGCGTTGTAGATTGTCAATCCTTCTCTTGTTGTTACCCGCGATCGCAACATATAATGGTCCATGTGTGAATACCTGTTCTGGAAGATACAATCTAACTGTCTGTAGCGTTTGTGCTTGGCTCTTATTGAGTCGTCATATCATAATAGGTTGCTAAGGGTAGTTGACATATGTTCATCTTGAATGGACACTTTGATTCATTTGAAGCCATGATAATTCTTGGTATCGTGACTCTATTGCCGATGTTTATACCAGAGATGATATTTGCACTAATAGACTATTTTCCCAAATGTGTGATTAATTAATCTTGTTCTGTTGCATAGGCCCTCAGTTTGATTTAGATTTATAAGAAGCATAACCGAACTTCCTACTTTTAAGTGAATGTCATGGTTAGGGATGCCTGGGAACTATAAGTTGTTAAGGAATTCGGTTGGGTACAATATATCATCCTCATTAGTGTTCACACTTGTTTTGCACACATTGTCCGAGCTGTAATAGGTGCTTCCTTCACCTGGTACCTTTTTCATAATTTTATCATTCAGCACATGGACCATTTCATTCATTGGTGTTCGTATGGCTCTTTCTTTCAAGTACGTTGGGTGTTTGTAATTCTGTAATAGCGATGGATATAATGCATCTACAATTGATTCCACATGATTGTGTGACGTTGGAATGCATACGTCATGTGGCAACTTAACGTGTTCCTTCTTATTATCTACATAAACAAATCCATCTTCAATCTCTAATAACCATTTGTCAAAACATGCAACATTGTCGGCTTTAGAACCAATCACTTTCCCTATTGTTAGTAGTATATTTTCCTTCAGTTCATACATTGAAAAGTAAGGCCACACGTGGAAAGTGTTTAGGGATGCATCAATAATGTCATCTTTTGTTCCTTTTGGAATAACTTGCAGTATTTGTCTGAAATCCCCACCACATACAATCGTTAGTCCCCCAAAAGGCTTGTTCAAGTTATTTTCATACCTATCTCAGAGAATATCCCTCAAGTTCTTATCCAAGGCTTCAAAGTAATATTTATTTTCCATTGCTTCTTCGTCCCAAATAATCAAAGAGGCTTTCGGAGGTACGCTAATTGGCTGCCCTTTTTTATGTCACAAGTTGACTCATGGATGACATCCAGAGGAATATGAAAGCGTAAATGAGTTGTCCTGCCATTTGGTAACAATAAAGTGGCTATACCTGAAGTAGCGACTAGGAGAACTGTTTTTTATCGTGACCTGATCTTTGAAATAATTGTATTGCATAGGAATGTGTTGCTTGTACCACCATATCGGTGTATAAAATTAATCTGCCTTCAACATTATCCATAGATGATGGTGTTGCTTCATATTCTGGCAATTGACAAATATCTGACATCACAATTGAATTAGTGTTCATATTTTTTAGTTCTCCTGTGTCATAGTCCATGTAACAAACCTAAAAATGGATATGATAAGCAATGCTTATTGTGTCTAGAATGCAAACTATTAGACCGGGTTCACACGGATTGATGCTCGTAGAACCACACCTCGGAAACCTTGCTACATCCAAGATAACTAACATGGGGAGTTAGTTGAGCTAGGAAAAGTTGGGCCCAACCATGTAGGCCTCTCTAATATGCAATTTACTTGAAGGAGTCTTTATCGGACTTAAAAAGGGAAAATCTTAGCTTTGGAGTGTCTATGGGTAAAATAATCTTTTTTCAGGGTCACAGAAAGTTGGTGAAGAAAGCAGCAAAAAAGAAGTTAAGTATGAAATGACGGAGGGCCTAGACGGTCCGTCGTGACCTCTACGATCCATTGTTGCTGTCGTCAACTCAGACGCGTTTTTTAGCAGATTTTTCTCAAATAGATTTCCCTCTTTTGTTAGGACTCTATTATTATAAATAATTGTAAAAACCTCATTTTTCGGGTTAGAATCTTGAATATTTTCTAATTTTATTGTTCTAAGTGTTGAATTTTGGAATTTTGTGAAAATTACTTTATTTTCCGGAATCGTTTGTTTCAAGTTTTTGATTAATTCAAGTAATCTTCTGGATTTTCTTCAATCTCATCAAAGTAAGTGCATGAATTCTTATCTAATTAATATTAATTGTGTGATTTAACATGGGTAGCTAAATTCCATAACTAGGGTTGTGGGAACCATGGGTAAATAACAAGGTAAAACCTAGCTAAAATAACAATTCTCGAATAGTGTCTTGCATGTATTGATAATTCTTTTGTTTAAAAGTCTGTTTAACGAGTGTAGAGTCAGCCAAGGAGGTATGGGTAAGGTTTAGTAAAGCATACCCAAGTAGCCGGACCAAAGTACAGAGTGAAATTTCGTAGTTGCCGGACCAAGGAATTAGGGATGCTAACTTACCACTTTGCATGTAAGATACTAGGAAAGGATTGTTATACCTAAAATTATCGCATTATGAACTTGTGCTGAACACTTAAGCCCTAGTTACTCTCATTACTTGATAAAAATCAAATTTGTGAACCTGTTACTTATTTACTTAGAAATAGCTAATTACCGTTACTACTTTAAAAAAAAACCTTTTTGTTACTTGTTTCTTTGAAAGGACTTGACAAAATAGAAGTAATAATAGGTTTATGTTAAGTCTAAATCATTTTCCTCGTGGGATCGATTCCAAACCTCATAGTTGGGTTCTTTACTTGATACGACCGCTTATACTTCTTTCAAGTAGTAAATTTGAGCGTATACTCGACTGTTTATAAGAGCCACTTTAATACTTGAACGAACACGAACATGGTTTGTGCAATGTGGGCGCAACAACAGCCCAGGGGCTTTACAATTGGAGTCCGCCAACCTAGTTCGATAGACCCAAGTTCTAGCACTATCATTTTGGGTGAGTTCGTGCTTAGTTTGTGATCGCTCGTTGGTGGTAAGCGATCAACAATTATAGTTTGCACTTCTTTATATATTGGTTGTGAATCCTTAAAACATCAATCCGTTTGTTATGCATTTGTCATTGTAGCTCTATATTATAAACATTATATCATAAATAGGACAATTTGGCATTTAGGTTACTAAATATTGAGCTAAATCGACATCAAATAAGTGAGAATCTACCACTTATCATATCTCATCTTCACATGTCCAAAGCATCTCAAAAGATTATATATTGAAAGTAATAATTTATACAAAATAAGGGAAGATATATAAAAAATAAAGAAAGATAATAATCAGAAATAACTACCCTTCATATTTGATTAATGAATACTCTCCAATGATTTTTTTTATTTGTACAATTAAATGGTAATTTCCACTTGAAATACTGATTGAGACCCCATGTCTTTGCAAAAATAATAATAATAATAATAAAAATTGAGTAATTCAATTAGTTTTCTCTTTCAAAATGAATTAATTTTTTCTTTTTTTTTTGTGCATTTTTTCACAATATAAATAACAAATACTCATAATTTTTCTTTAGCTATGTCGATAATTAAAAAATTACATAGATTTATAAGAAAAATACTAATTTTTTGGGTCGATTTTCCTCGATTCTTTTGATTGACTAGGTTTTCTGTTTTACTTCTCTCAGTTTTCCCTCTATTTTTAGATGTATTATTTTCTAAGTAAAAGTCTTATTTAGTGACTATTTATGTTTAGTGGTTAAGTTATAAATTGTGCAAAGTTTGAGGGCTATCTGTTATATACTTAAAATTATTTGTATGGTCAACGCACCTACCAAAAGAGTTAGTCATTACTCTACTAAATTAAACCTTTTATATAAGAAATTAGGTTTTTGTATCTCCTTGTTGTTTTGTCATAACAGGGTAAACTCTCAAATCGTTGAAGAATTAATTAATAATATGGTAACTCCTTTTGGTTGCTTGATTGAAGAAATTTGTGTATTGTTGGTACATCATGGCACGAAGTTTGTTAGAGAGATGATTGATTTTTTGGAGTCCAATGAATATAAAGGTAACATATCCTAAAACCTGTACAAAACTCACAACTTGGGTGTTTTTTTATGTAACTAATTTTTTATGATTTTCATCTTTTCAAAGATTCAATTGAAAGAATGTTTATTATCCCATGTTAATTTTATCATCGATCCCATTTTAGATTTTGTTTATCTTGTAGATCTAGGATCTCTCTTTTCCTTATTGTTTTAACACTATTTCTATGCTTCTTTATGTTGTTTAACTAGTTTAAATATGAATTTTGTGCGTATATAATAATAAATAAAATTTATATATTTTTTCATTCTATAAGCATTTCAAATAATAGACTACCTTCCTCAAAAGAGATTAGGAAGTCTAAAGGGGGGAGGGAGGGCAATAGTTATAAGTTAATTTAGATATTTAATCATTTTACATATGTGTTTCACCCAATCTTTTTGCATAAAAAGAAAAAGAAAAATGTTCTTTGTCAATTGACCTATAGTATTATAGAATTGGAATAAAAGATGAACTAAATCAGTCAAAAATAATTTTTAAGGTGTAGATATTTTGCTTCTTACAAATCAATCTATCAGCTTAGAAAAAATAGATTCACTTGAGTGATTGAGGCACAAGATTAGGGTGGGAATAGATGGACATCAAATACCTGATGTGTCTATCCTTAGTTTTTTCCTTTCTCTAGTAATTGAAAATATTATTTTTTATTTTTCAAAATAATTTTTATCATTATGTTAAATATATCTATTGTTTCATCCTCTTTAGCATGTGCACCTTAAATTTAACATTTTTTTTCTTAATTTGCATTAACAAATAAAAAATTAATTTTATGATTATGTTTCACACATTAATTTTTGTTTTGTCTTAACCCTAAGCATCATTTGATTAATGCCTCTACTTTAATTTGGCTAAAGTATTCATCACCCCCCTGAACTTTAAGCTTTTATTTTGTGCACACTTAAATTATATTCTGTTCTAATTACCGCCTCAAACTTGTTTATTCCACTCTCACATACACCTTTTTGTCTGCTGCTCCTAGTGTGACTAAACACGCGCGTTTGCTGGTGAAAATAGTGATGATGTGGATTTCCACCTGGATAAATAATAGCCACCTTAATAAATTAAAATTGCAAAAAAGAAGTATCATATTCCAACTCCTTTCCCGGTCGGCGTCAATCTCCACCACCAACCACCGTATCTCCTCTCATCTCTCTTTCCGATGCAAAATCAATTCTTCACTCTAAGCTCCTTTCCGCAGCAAAGCAACATGGTTTCTTTCAGCTTTCACAACACTCCATCTCCTCTCACCTTGCTCAATAAGCTGAATCGAAATCCCTATCCAGTTTCAACAATGAGAAACTACTCTGCTACCCGAAGAACTGGCCCTTGGACTTCGTTATTTATGATGATGACGATGATGATATCGTGTGCAGTCCTTCAATATTAAAAAAATTAGAGATTTTACATATTTTACTATTGTAGCTTTATGACGTGGCAAACAATCACTCCCTCACGCATCTAGTAGAGTCTGATTTCAATTTCTATGCCAGGTGGACAGAAAAGGTGCACGCGTTGGATAAATAAACAATTTCGGGGGGGGGGGGGGGTAATTCAAATAAAATAAAGTTTAAGTGTACACCGAGTAAAAAACTTCAAGTTCAGGGGGTAATGAATACTTTTGCCCTTTAATTTAGAAACAAATTAGACAATTTTATGAATTTTATAAGAGAAAAAAAAACTAGGTAAATGCAACAATTATGTTACTATGATCAAAAACTATCTTAGAGTGATGAAATTTATGAACTATTTTACCTCACAAAAACAAGCACCATTTTTATTGCTAAATGAAAAAATCAAAGTTTACTTTAAGTGTATTAGCATGGATTTTTTATTATTGTTTTGTTTTGTTTCTCAATTATTTTATTAGAATTAAATGGTTTTTTCAGTTACAACGGTTGATAGCGTTCTAGTGGCAATATCAACTCTCTCAAAAGGAAAGGAAAAAGTTGATGTGATGATAATATATGTTCATTCACCAGATTCGCTTTGTTTTAAACTCTTGAAACAAGCTGATGCCTTAGATATTGTCACTCTCTGTAAGTATTTATTCTTATCTTTAATCTTACAATTATAGCCGATAAGGTAAGTTGTTTTTGTTATTACACTACAAATAAATAATTATCGATGAAGTTCTTCATTTATTTTTTGTTAAATATTGTGTACCTAAGTTAATTTAATATAAGACATGATAAAATAATATTTGCGATGAATTTTTTTTTTAATAATAAGAACTATTCATCGATGAATCATAGTTTAAACAAACTAATTCAATAGTTATTTTGTTACGTTACAGTTAAATTAAATAAGTTCAATTAATATACATGATACTAAATAATCACATATTCTTTTGGATTAATATGACACGAATATCTTTTTTGATTTTATTGTCATAGTGGTTAAAGTTAGTTATTTTAATAAATACACTACAAAAAATAACTATCAAATTATTCATTGAATTGTCCAAGCATACCTCAATAATTTTTTATAGAATGTAGTTAAATGCAATAAGTGAAGATGTTTGTTTTTTAAAAACAAAAGTAATACAATCCTAACCGTACAATTTTTTTGTGTAGTGATATGTTATAGAGTTGTTTTCTCACAATATTAATAGCTATTACAATGCATAAATTCCGTTCAATATAAACAGAATTAACTATTTACATAAAGTGTCGTATACTTCAATTCTAATTGCAACTTCTAAAAATTATTGTGCAGTTGTATGTGTTGAAAACAATGAACTCTTTGCAAAGAAGGCTATTGACAACGGAGCGTACATGTATCTGAAAAAGTCACTTGATGAAAATATTTCCAATTTCTTGTGGCAATTTGTATTAAGAAAGAAACTACGAAGAGAAAAAGTGAGAGAAGAACTTGATCCAGAAGAAGATCACGTTAAAAATATGGATAATATTGGTAATGAAAGTATTGTGGTAAACAAAGAACAAGTTGGAGAGAAGATTATGCCTTTTAATAATGAGGAAAAAAGTAATAATATTTGTGAGACTGAAAGAAAAATATATAACATGAGGAGTAAGAGATGCAGAAAAGACAAAGAAGTGATTGATAAAGGAGAAAGACAAAGTATTGCTATTTCTAAGACATTAAAGAAAAAGCACTGCATAGAATGGACTGTGGATCTTCGCAAAAAATTCAAGGAAGCTACAATACGACTTGGTGAAGGACGTTGTTTACTTTTTTAATTAATTATCTGTACATTTAATTTCTACATATCTAATGAACTGAAAAGTGAGATTTATACTCACAACTAACATACGTTAAAATTGTTTGGCGTAAATGTATAGTCATTATTTTATTTATATGTACCTTATATTAATATAAGAATATTGCGTTAGTGATAAATTAAAGTTACATTCTAATGTATAATGCAGGTTGCTTACCGAAAGAGATTCTCGAGATAATGAATGTGCAAGGTCTTACAAGGATGCAAGTTGCCAGTTATCTTCACGTACATCATTAAAAAGATTAAAAGACATTCAAAAGAAATTTTGAAAAAACTTATTGTTTACTTTTGCTTTTTTCAAAAGCGTATTTTTATTATAATTTGATTATATTCAATCATATATATTATAAATTCATAGGCTATTTTTAATTATGTCAGTTGGATGGACAACTATTAAGGTTGAAGAAATTAAAGTATTAAAAATTATAAATTATATATATGTGTGTTTGTTTTTTGTAAGGGGGGAGGGACCTGTTTCACAAGAATACATTTTTTTATCAAATATATTTATTTTTCTTGTTACTAGAAAATATTTTTCTTTGAATGACCTTTCATCAACACTTGTTAGATCCATTTTCTAAAATTATCCTAATATCAATTTTGTATTAAAAAATAATTTAGCTACCTCCCAAGGTAGTGTTAAGGGTTTGCTTACACTCTATTCTCCCTAGACCTTGCTGGATGAAATTTTACTTGTCATTTTGCTATATCAAAAAGCATTTATTGGGATAAAATTTAAATTTGCATCACTTCTGCATGTAAATCTTTGAAATTATTATCATGTTTAGGATAAAAAAATTTTATCAAACCACTCACTAATTAATGAGGATTAGCAATAACTTTCATTGCATGTTTAGAACTGAGTTTTTAACTCAAAAGAGTTTTTTTTTCATTTAATGTTAACCAACACAAGAAAATTTCCATTAAAATGACTTAGTCAAGCATTTCAAACACACCTTAAAATGAGTTATGACGATAGATATATTTGTAGACAAATTTTTGTTTGATTTTTTCCTTTCAGTGATGTCGTAGAAACAAAAGGAGACCTTTAGAAGATCAAAAATATAATCGACAAGCATCTTCAAGTGGTTCCCAACAAAGAATTGAAAGAAATAGTCATAGAATATTTGGAAGAATACCCGATCTTCAAATAAAAATACCAAATCAAACTCATGGAGACCAAAAGTTTTCACCAGCTAATTTAAACAATATTTATGCTAGTTCAACTGAGCAACAACTCTATCACCCACAACTTCAAGTTCAAGAACACTACCTCAACCCATTTTTGTCGGCCCAAAATTGTGATGGTGGTAGGATACAACAACAAAATTCCCTGTTATTTGATTTGCAAGGCTCAGGTATTGGGAGTACGAATAATAATTTTTACATGGCGTTTAATAGTGGAGTTCATCAGGATTACAACTTTAATCTTCAAACTCAAAACTATTATGTCTCGAATCTCAATCAAGATTATGTATCAACAAATTCAACTAGTGCAATGATGATTGATATGAATGGTGGAAATGCGATAATCTATGGATTGGGAGCAGCCAATAATAATTTTCAGCAATACATAGGTGAACAAAACATGCATGTACCAAGCAGTACTATAGCAACAATAAATTCGAGTGCTAATGAAGAAATTTATTTGAATGAGTGGGAAAATTGATAAGTATTTTAATTTCCATGATATGGATGATCTCTGTAAGAATATTGAAGATTCTAGTTCGATCCTACCCAATGGACATGCAAGTGAGAATGATCAAGTTTACTTTGTTGATCAGGTTTGTGCTTCTATCGAACTTTGCTTACTACTATTGAATCATTATTCGAATAGATTGTAATTATCTACATATGCAGGTGGCAAGAAGTTTCAAGGAAAATCAAAATAAATCATAAACATGATTAGTCAATGCTACAAGCGACAACTCGTACACATAAGGACTTCCGACAATGAAATTTTTTTATCAAGTTGTTGCAATTATTTAATTTCAATTTTCATATTCTGGGAATTAGTTTTTATATGAATTGCATATCTTTCACCCCTAGTGGAGCTTTATAATTAATTTAAGACGAGAAATGTCATATGTGTAGTAATTATGATCAATTGTGAATCTGAAAGAGGAATATGTGCCAGATCGTTAAAAGACCTTACACAAGCAATAACAAATGTCATATCTTGGGAGTTTCTTCCAATTGAACATGTTGTCATGTCATTAGAGTTAAGCATATGTTCAATCATATAAAATTAACGTGTTAAAGAGTCCTTAGAATTATTTCGATTGCTAATTTTCTGGGATGGATGTGACTCAATATTTTTATCTAATTTTTCCCCATATCATCAAGGACATATTTTGTATGTGAGTTTTTGATCAACTTCAAACTAAAATTATTCCTACATCACGATGAGTTAGGAGTAGTTCCTTGTATTTTTGGAAAGCCCATAAAATAATATTTCCAGCGCCGCCGAATTTGCACAATTTTGATATCGTGTGAATGAGTTATGCCTTTCAAAAGATGCTCTATTGGAGGAAAGTCCAATCCGAATTTGGGAAATTCGAAGTTGTCTTTTCCTTACGTGAATTAATCAATTCGTTTAAGGAATTAATTTGGGTAAAAACAAGACTTTGTTCATTTTAGGAAAAAGAGAATTCATGCTAGGGGTTGTAGTGGAGACAAAAGAAGACAAAAGATGAGAGAAATAAAGAATCGCCAAGAACGTTAAACCTTTGCGTGTGGGTTTCTTCTGGGGGTGATTCCTTAAAAGGTATGTGAGATCACATAGTGTTGGTTTAGTTCACCCAAATGCCAATCTTGTTTAATTTAGCGAATCTAAGCAATTTGAAGGTTAAGAAATTCAGTTCTTGAAGAACATTGTTGAAATATTAATTGAATTCTTGGTAGTTATGTTGTCAAAATTCTTGATAGTTATGTTGAAATTTTAATTGAATTCTTGATAGTTATGTTGTCAAAATTTTGAGGTCACTATTGGGTATTGAGTTCACTAATGAAACTATGTTTTTGGGGAATGATCCATGGAAGGTTAGAGGGATTAGAGATGAAAAGCGAAGCAGAAAAGTTGAGAACACCTGCGGAATGTAATTGGGCGTAAGGGCTTGGGGTTTGAGGGTTGGCACCTCGTGCCACTAATAGCGCCCTACCCAACTCTTTGAGGTTTAAGTTCTGTCACCCCACGCCTCTCAGAGCGCTAAGGACGCCAAATCTCTCGATTATTACCCTCACCTTTTTCATACTAGTTCCTAAGTGATGTACATATATTTCAAAATTTATTCCAACACTCTAAGGTACACCTAACCATAAATCAACCATAAACATGAGATCGTGAACCTTGAATCGATTACCCAATTCAAGGAAAGTTAAGATCAAAGTCAAAGAAGCAAAGAGTGAACTCTAGAAGTTAAGAAGCAAGTCAAAGAAAAGTTCTTAAATGTTTTCAAAAATCTTAACAATGTTTTAACTTTGTTTTTAAGACTCAAGTTTCATGTTAAGTAAAGAGTAAAGAGTTGAGTTCATTTCTCAAAAGTTATAAGGGATCTAAGTATTCTTTAAGAGGTTATAAATGTTTTCACAGTTAATATAAGATGAAATTAAGATTTCCAAAAGAGTTTTGAGCAAGAAAAGAAACACTGATTCCGAGAGAGCTTTTAAAGCTAAGTGTTGAGCAATTATCTCAACCAAAATAAAGAAGTTGTCTTAAAAACACCTGAGCTAAGTATATATTTCCGAGTAGTATTGAGCATCGATATAAAGATGCGAGTTCATAATAACTCAAGTCTCCATAAACCATGTAGCTATCGTGGGTATTCATTGGTCATACTTTTTAGATGGTCACTTAAGTAAAGCTAGTGGATAAACTAAGTTAAATAGTTCTATATGACGACAAAGTATAGTTCAGTTCTGGTCACGTGCACAAGAAATTATATAACCACTTAGGCCCATACTGGTGGCTGTCAGTTCAAAAATCTCCCACAAACATCATTAACTAAGATTAGCAATGAATTTTTATTTTTAAACTACAAGAATGATTCTTCGCTAAATCATATTTTAAATAAACAAATTAAGTATTTATTTTGTTACGTTACAATCTCATTAAATAAGTTCAGTTAATATTCACGAAATTAAGTAATCACATATTCTTTTAGATTAATATGAAATGGATATCTTTTGTGATTTTATTGTTATAGTGGTTAAAGTTAGTTATTTAATAAATACAGTATAAATAATTTACTATGAAATTATTTATTAAACTGTCCACGTATAACTTAATAATTTTTTATAGACTGTAATTAAAGGCAATAAGTGAAGATTTTTGTTGTTAAAAAATAAAAGTTATAGAATCCTAACCGTACCTTTTTTTGTATAGTTCTATGATATAGAGTTTTTTGGTCACAATATTAGTTACAATATATGAAATTCGTTCAATATGAACAGAATTAACTATTCCCATGATGTATAATATAATTAAATTTTAATTGCGAACTTCTCAAAATATTTTTGCAATTATATGTGATGAAAGCAATGATGGATTTGAAAATAAGGATTTTTACAATGGAACATACATGTATATGAAAAGGTCGGTTTGATGAAAATATTCCTAAATACTTGTGGCAATTTTTATTAAGAAAGAAAATACAAAGACAAAGAGTGAGAGAAGAACTAGATTAAATGGAGATCATGTGAAAAATGTTAATAATATTGGTAATGAAATTTTTGTGGTAAATAAAGAATTCTAAAGAACATTATGACATTCAATAATGAGGAAAAAGGTAATAATCTTCATAATTCTAGAAAGGAAACATACAAATTGAGGAGAAAGAAATGGACAAAAGGCAAAGAAGTATTTGACAAAGGAGAAAGATCGAGTATTGCTATTTCAAAGACTCTGACGAAAAAGAACTACATAGAATGGATCGTGGATCTTCGTGGAAGCTACACAATGACACGGTGAAGGAGGAAAGTGTACCTTATAAAATTGTTTTTTTCTACAATTAGTTTCTATATGTATAGTGAAATGAATAGTGAGATTAATACTTACAAAATAATATACATTAAAATTATTTGGAATAAATATACAGTTCTTATTTTATTTATATGTATGATCTTATTACTTATTTCTTATATCATAAAGTGGTCGTTTGATTTACCGATGATGCCTACCAGTACGTGTGGTTGTACTTTACAACTCTTTATATGTCTTTTGACAATGTCTAGATACAAGGCTGGTGATGTTTTAATAGGTGAAGACGAAGAAATTCTCCAGCAACTTTTATCTTTCCTTCCACCAGCGGCAGTTGTATCTTTTGTTATTTTGTCCAGTTTTTATTCTTTATAGCTCTTGTGTCGGTTAGACTGGATCCTTGGGGTTGTTAGTTACCTTACACGTCATATCAGTTTTGTGAAAAAGAGTTTTTTATAAAGATTTTTATCTATATTATATATTTTATTCGTTCACTTTCCTCATGTATAAACCTTTGGGGTATAAGTGTACTTATACATAGGTTTTAGAGTAGGTGTCTGCACGTCCTAGTGGGTTGGGTCGTGGAAAATTGGTATCAGAGCCTAGGTTACCTGTCTCCCTGTACAAGAGAAAGTGTAGACTAGGATCCTGCGGATTAGTGTGCTAACGTCCACATCTAATCTTCAAGAGGCTTGGAAGCTTTCTAGGAATTGTTCCACCCCTTCTCTCTTTTTGTGGAATGTATCGCTTGTGGTATGAGTTGAGTCCTGATTCCTATTGGTATCTCAATCAGGTAACTCGAATGTTGTGATTATGAATAAAAGGATACAAGGAAAGTTACTTAGAAATTGGAAGGTTCCAATTGGTATCTCACCTTGAGGGTCGTAGGAAGCAGACTAGTAATGGTCATCTATGGGACGAACTAACCTATAAAGTAAGGTCAGTATGGTGTGTGATTATAGTTGTCAATATGTGTCCTTGTGTTGGGTTATCGCTGTGAGTGTTATGTGTCTAGATTGTTTTGTTGTGTAAATTGTTGGATGAATCGTTAAAGTATGAAATTGTAATTCCCTAAAAAGTGAGATAAGCTCTAATCATTACGTATGTGAATGTCTAGATGTATCCGGGGTGTGTTTGTGAGTTGTAATGCTGACTGCTTAATAAAATTATGGGTTGAATATCATGTACCAAAGTTTGAAAAATTGAGTAGTTCAATGCAATCGTAAAATGGGGACCCTGGGAGCATCATGCAAGGTAGAAAAGAACACATAAAAATTTTGAGCTAAGCTCTAATCCTGTCAAGCCGCTGTAGCGGGACTATTTCCGCTGGCGCGGTGCACCTACAACGGGATTTATCCCGCTAGAGCAACACAAAGGGAGGAAGAATCCTCGCCAGTTATTCCGTGAACACCCTATCTTACAAATACCAACTCGTAAGGGATTCGACCAACCATTCCAACTCTTGAACTAGTGTTCAGCAACAGTAGAAGCGAAATTTACATAAGATTTAAGAAGAGTTTCCTAAGACAGCCAAAAACAAGAATCCATGTGCTACAAAAACATAGAAACTATCGAAAGGGTAAAGACAAAAACAAGTTCCTTCTAAAAATCCAAAAGGAAGAAGAAAAAGAAAAAGAAGCTGCAACAAATTAGGAACTCTCACACAAGGTAGTGTCAACAGCGGAATCCATGCCATCGAGGCGTTCTAAGACATCTTTATCCTCGTTCAGCATCAAAAACTGCGAGAAGTCCATCGGGCTTAGCTGGGGTACCATCTTGATCGAGCAAGCAAATGAAAATGGAATTAATATTTTTCCACATTCGGGCCATAAGGCGATCCCTCTCCATGTCCTTTATTTTCTCTTGGGGGAGGCAGAGCAACTCCACCTTGAGGGATGTTCTACGAGAAACTAGAGTGAAGTCAGCAATGCACTCCCTATATTCTTCCAAACCATCTCCAGATCAATCTCAACTTGTGCATTAGAGGGTGGGTCATCAGAGTCTGAAGCCGTAACCGCCTTACTGCTGCTAGATCTATTGGTCCTCCTCCTTTTTCTCCTAGAAGAAGAGTCAGACTTGCTTATTGTGATACTTGTACGTATACGAATGTTTCAATATTGGTGATACTTTTTGTAATTGAGATAGATGAATGATGTAACCAAGAAATCATGTTGTAAATGTATGATCTTGACGATATACTTGTGATTGTGATTGTAGTTTGTGAATGGGGATCGGATCGCCACATTCTGGCAAGCCAGCTGGGATAGGTTGCCACTTTACGACATAGTTTTGGATCAAGTTGACATATTCTTGCACAATATTGGATCAAATTTCCACAATCTGGAAAGCTAACTTGGATTAGTTGCCACGTTCCGACATAACTTTGGGATTGGATTTCCACGTTTTTGAAAGCAAACTGGTTGAGTGTGGGTTCTATGAGGGAACAAACTACTTGTGGTAAATATGTGGTGTGAAACATGTTAGGTTCAATATTGTATGTAGTTAAAGCCTTAATGGTTGGGTGTTAGTAGATTTTTGTGTATGCATATGAATATATGTGGCGACGTGGATCTATTTTATAATGTTTACTTGTCCGTTAATGGGAAAAGGTCAAGGTGTTTTAGGGGGAGTGATGAACAGCGAGAGGTGTTTATGGGGTAATTAAAAAAAGATAGTGGACCAAACCTAGAGTTTATGTAACGAAATTATATGGTCTTGGTTAGGAAAGGTGATAAGAATTATGGATATTACACGATCATTTGAAGGTGTAATATTCAAAAATACTTGATGGGGTTATCTTGATTAAGGCTACCATCTAATAAACTATGAAATATGTTAGTTGTTGGTAAAGTGGTTAGCTTTTAGAGTAAAAATGTAAGTAGATAGTGGTCTAAGCAAAGGAATGGATGGAGGAGCGAGTGCTTTAATTCACAATCTAATTATTTATTTATTATATTATGAGGTAGACACGGACTGACTGATGATGCCTACCTGTACATGTGATTGTACCGATACTACTCTTTTTTTAAATAGTAAAGATGTAGGTTTGGTGATGTTTCAATAGGTGAAGACGAAGAAATTCTCTAATATTTTGTATATTTCATGACGCCGGTGGGAGCTATGTCTTTTGTTATTTTTCCCAATCTTTATTCTTAGTAGCTCTTGTGTTTGTTAGACTAGATCCTTAAGGTTGTTAATTACATTAAAAGTATTAACTAGTTCGTGAAAAAAGTGTTTGTTATGATTTTTATCTCTATTATTTCTGTGTTTCGTTAATTTTCTGCATGTTCAAGCCTTTGGGATATGAGGATTCTCCTACTTAGGAGTTAGAGTTGGAGCCCGCACGGCCTCATTGGTTGGTTCGTGGTAGTTAAAAGCCTAAGTTGAAGGTGGGTAACTAGGAGATTACCTTAATAATGGTCCTGGTCCTTTCAAGGAAAATGTACAACTTAACTCGAGAAAAATCGGTATGTTAAGGGTGATTATTTTTAAGTGTCAATATATATAAGAAAGGAAAAACTCGTCAATGTAATAAGAAAATCAAAACAGGTCCATTTGGGAGCATAAGTACCTAATTTATCTAATTGTATCCTCGCATACCTAAACCTTACATAACAACTAGTAAAGTCCTGTTTGATTATGGGGAAAACATTCATAATTAATGGAGGTTTACATAATGGGCAAGCTTATGGTTCTTACTGCATGCATGTTTGATATCTTTGTTGAGTGAGAGCATGTTGTATTTCTAAAGTCCTTAAAATATATTCAATATGCTAAGTTGAGTTTGTGGACTATTATTTTGAGAGAGGGGCACATGTTGAATGAATAATAGGTGATATGTAATGCTACGCATGAAATTGAAAGTGTTTTGGGGAAAATGTTGTTGAGTAAATACTTGGGGTGTATGATGCCTGAATGAGGGAAAGACCTTTGTAAGAAAGAAAATGCTTGTTTTAACGCAATAAAGATCCTTAAAAGGAAATGAGATGCACAAATATCATAACAGGGAGTCTAGGTCTAGGATACGTTAGTAAGTTGTTGGAGGACGAAGAAAGCTCTAAGTGTCGGGTAGTTATCTTAGGTATATTTATATGCCTAGGAACCAAATAATACCACACATTTAAGCCGAATTTGGAATCATTTTATGTTGATTTATACTCGCGTCGAGTCATTTGAATGTATATGTACTAACCAGTGTGATAAGTAGTGTAGCTAAGCTTAGAGGAAGAAACAAGCATGGAAGTGGGCATTGGAAATCACTGAACGATCCAGGTTAAAAAGAATCAAGAGAAAAAGCGTGAAGAAACAACGTGCAAGTCGGATTTGTATCGTCTCCCATTCGTGTAGAGGAATTCTAGTCATGATGCGAATTAGCAATGTGGGACAGAATGTTTCTTGTACTCTCCGCGTCGCAAAGAGGGAATTTACATTTTTGTTTTCAGAAAGCACTCTGAGGCAGAACAGTCCATGTCGAGGCCGCGTCGCAAAGAGGTTAAAAGATCATCAAAATGAAACTGATAAACCTCTCCGCGTCGCGCTACTTTTTGCTAGTTTTGGTCCATTTCAACTTTTATATGAATATATTAATGTTTTACTTTATTAAATATTAGTTTTATTTTTGTTTTGAAGAACAACTATTTGGACAGCTATTTCATCAATTTTAGGGTTCTTTACTAAACTCTTTTTCTTTCGATCTATTTGTGTTATTTGAACTTTTCTGATGGAAAATATTATCATGAGTAACAAATATCCCTAGTTCTAGGGTCATGGAGATATGATGATTGTAATTTGTGAAGTTTCTATAGGTTGACATGGACTATCATATGAATCTTTTCTATGTTTTTTTCGTATTTCATGCCTGCTCAACATTGAAATAAACATATTGTCTGAATTGAACTCAGGAGAGGAATAAGACGATAGAACGTGGGATAAAAGGAACATGATTTTCTCTTAATAATTAGAGTTCCTTTGTACATAGGATAGGGATATACCTATAAACCTTGCTTTTTCTATATACATGAAGAAATTGTAATGTTCTATACTTGGTCCAATCTATCCCCCCCTTCAATGATGTAGTTAGGTTATCATTTATCGTAGGTAATTAGAGGTTGGAAAACCATAATAATATATTTAAACCTCTGGTCATAAAATCAATTACTGAAAAATCTCCATTTAGATATATAATTTACATGATATTATATTTACGGCCTCCCTTGACTTTATCCATTCACTTTTTGAAACCTTAGAAATTGAATTGTGTTTTTTAGTTCTTATTTAACTTTAAGATTATAAAATCAATCAACATTGTAATCTTCAAACATTAGTCGTTAACTCAAAGTTATAGAAAATTAAATGATTCTAATCGTCAGTCCATGTGAGTATGATACTCGACTGTTTATAAGAGTCACTTTAATACTTGAACGACCACGTACACTTGCGTGTGCAATTTGGGCGCAACAGAAGCCTCGCAGCTTGACAATTGAAGTCCACCGACCAAATTCGCTATACATAAGTGGTAGCACTATCATTTTGGGGGAGGTCGTGATTAGTTTGTGATCTCTCCTTCATGGTAAGCGATCAACAATGTATAGTTTGCACTTCTTTTACATATTTTTGTTATTCTTTAAAACATCAATCCTTTTGTCAATTTTTCCTTGTAGCTCTATACTATCAACATTTTATCCTAATAGGACAAATAAGACATCAGGGTACTAATTATTGGGCTAAATAGATATCAAATAAGTGAGAATCTACCACTCATCATACCTCATCTTCACATTTCCAAACCATCTCAAAAGTTTATGTATTGAAAATAATAATTTACACAAAAGAAGGAAAGAAATATGAAAAAATAAGAAAGAAAATATTAGCCGGAAAATTACCCTTCATAGTTGATTAATCAATACTCTTCGATACCTTTTTTTATTTGTACTATTTAACGGTAATTTCCACTTCAAATACTGATTCAGTCCCAATGCCTTTGCAAAAAATAATAATAATAACAGAGGAATTGCATGAGTTTTATCTTTCAAAATAAATTAATTTTTCTTATAGTTTTTGTGCACTTTTACACAAAATAAATAAATAATACTCGTCTCTTTCTTTATCTATGTCAATAATTAAAAAATTACATAGATTTATAAGAAAAACAATGATTGTCTGGGTTGATTTTGCTCGACTCTTTTGATTGACTCTGTTTTTTGTCTTACTTCTTTTGGTTTTCCCTCTACTTTTAGATGTAGTATTTACCAAGGAAAAGACTTATTTAGTTACTAGTTATGTAACATCTCGTATTCTAGATAAACTAAAATTAAGCTAAGAAAAGCAAGGAGAAACAAATTTGGAAAAAAATGGGAAAATTTGGAAAATTTCCAGATTTCAAAAGTGGGTTTTGGCAATTTTCAAATGACCATAACTTCAAGATCAGGAAGATTTGGGGTGATTTCTTTATATGGATAGAAAGCTCGTAGGACGATATTTAAAACTACATCAAGTTTTCTAATTTTTGAGGTCGTATGAGGGATATATGAACTTCGGAAGATGGGTTCTTGAGCAGGGAAAGTTCCAAAATCGGATTTAGTAAGGGTGTTTTTGTCTTTTCCTTAATTCAATTAATTATTTTGTTTTATATTAACATGTTGGGGTATAAACTGATCCCATTCAGTATACGCACTTAGAAAACAAACTAGGGTTTTGAAAGCAAAAAGAAACGAGGAGACGGAAGAACAAGACGCAAGAACACAAAGTATAGCTTCGTGGATTTTCGTCGGGGTGATCCCTAACGAGGTATGTGGGCTCTTTTTTGTTGGGTTAAATCACTCACACGCCAATTTAATTCAAATCATTGAATTCATGAATTTACTCATATTAGAGGTTGGAATATTGAAAGAAAGTTTAACGTTCTTGTTGATTGGATTGTTGTTGCTTGTTGTTAGATGTAATCAATGTTTTAAGACTGTTTTCGGGTCTAAATCATTGGGTAATATGTTAATTATGGACTATAAGTTTTTGGGGGTGGGATCCATGGGAGTTTAAGAAGGTTTAGAGATGAAAAATGAAGAAGAAAGTCAGAAACCCTGTTGAGGGGGATGCTGAGGTGCCGCACCTCCAAAGCCTCTTAGGACAGGGTATGTCCTTTAGGCTATGGTGCTCCGCACCTCTCAGAGCTCCAGTACCCTTTGGAGACCCCGTTCTTTTCCTGTATTTTTGTACTAGTTCCGAAGTGATGTGCCCCTCATTCCTAGTTGTTTCCAACACTCTAAGGTACATCTAAACATCATGAAATCATCCATCAACATGAGATCATGATCCTTGAATCCATAATTCTATTCAAGCAAAGTAAGGTCAAAGTCAAACAAGTTAAGATCCAAATCTAGAAGCTAAGAAGCAAGGCAAGTTAATGTTTTCTAAAGTCTTTCACAAATGTTTTCACTTTGTTTTAAAGACTTAAAGTTCAAGTAAAGTAAAGAGTTGAGTTCATTTCTCAAAAGATATAAGGGAAATAAGTACTCCCTAAGAGTTTAAGTTTCAAGTTAAGTAAAGAGCAAGAGTTGAGTTCATTTCTCAAAAGCTATAAGGAAACTAAGTATTCGCTAAGAGTTAAAGTTTCAAGTTAATTAAACACCAAGACTTGAGTTCATTTCTCAAAAAGATGTAAGGGAACATTCCCTAGAGGTTTACAAACTTTTCATATTTGAGTAAGAGGGGAACTAGAAGTTCTAAAATAACTTTGAACTAAAAGGGTAATATTGTTTCCAAAAGGAACTTTTTAAAGATAATGAGTTATGTTAATTATCTCAACCCAAAGGAAGGAAGTTTTATTAAAAGTATTATCTAAAGTAAATTTTTGGGAGTAGTATTGAGCACCGATGTGGGGACGAGAGTTCAGATTAACTTAAATCTCCATATAAATCATGTAGCCAACATGGGAATTGACGTGTCATACTTTTAAATGACCACGTAAGGAGAGATACTGGATCGACTAAGTTGAGTAAGGTCCTATACCGATTGAAAGGTGTAGGATGGTCCTCTTGCAACGTGAGATAAGTTGTTGTATCATCACTTAGGCTCAGAGTGATGGTTATTGGTCAAAGAAACTCCCACAGAGGCAATATTACTTTCTTATATAAGTAAAGTTGAGTTTGTTATTGCATTTCCTTTAACGAACTAACTTATATATATATATATATATATATATATATATATATATATATTGCATGCGATTTACTTTAAACTGTTTTATATGTATATCATTTTAGTTAATTTTACTCTTTAGTTGAGAAAAGCTAAGGTAAGTTAATGT
Source organism: Solanum pennellii (assembly GCF_001406875.1). Classification (NCBI taxonomy): domain Eukaryota; kingdom Viridiplantae; phylum Streptophyta; class Magnoliopsida; order Solanales; family Solanaceae; genus Solanum; species Solanum pennellii. The sequence goes on along the minus strand of NC_028637.1, from coordinate 42,956,696 downwards.
AATCACTTCAAGCTTCAGCCGTTGTTTAGCTCTCCATCTAGCATACTCCTACATTCAATTTTCTAATTTGAATTGGCTTGCATCGTTTCATGATGCAGACGCAGGTTTCCAGGATCAACACGTAGTGCTTCGTTGATTCCAGAATGAGCTTCAGAGTTTGTGGTGAACCTCCTTCCATTCTAGGGGACATCCTTTTCCATTTCTATATTAGCTTAGATTTTTGGATGTTGTGGGGTCTGTCCCATCATCTCTCTCTAGACAGTTTAGACGCTTCATAAACAATAGTATTTCTATTTGGAGTTGTTTTCAGTAGTTAAGAGTCAAGTGCCATTTTTGCCAATGTTATGACATTACTTATTTTCCCCTTTTATTATGTTTTATTTGTGTCAAAGTTGAGGTATGTCTTCTGCTGATTTAAGTAGTCAGGTCAAGGGTTTGCTTGAGGGCCAACAATGGTCTCGAGTGTCAGTCCCGCCCACGGTGTAGGCTTGGGGCATGAAAAGTTATGTTTAGTTGTTTAAGTTATTAATTTTTCCATGTTTGATGGGCTATCTGGTAGATATTTAAAATTATTTGCATGATGAATGCACCTACCAAAAGAGGTAGTCATTTCTCCATTAAATTAAACCTTTTATATAAAAAAAATTAGGTTTTTTTATCTCCTGATTGTTTTGTCAAAACAGGGTAACTCTCAAATCATTGAAGAAATAATTAATACAATGACAACTCCTTTTTGTGGCTTTATTGAACAAATCATTGTGTTGTTGGTACATCATGGCACGAAGTTTGTTGGAGAGATGGCTGATTGGTTTGACTCCAATGAATAAATGTAACTTATCTTAAAACCTATACTCATAACTTGTATGTTTTTTATAACTATATTTTGCATGGTTTTAATCTTTTCAGTAATTCAGTAGAAAGTATGTTTAATATTCCATCTCTGATTTTATCATGGATCCCATTTTAGATTTTGTTTATATTGTAGATCTAGATTCTCTCTTTTCCTGGTTGTTTTAACACTATTTCTATGCTTTTTTATTTTGTTTTACTAGTTTAAAAAATGAGTTTTGTATGTTAATATAAAAAATAGATTTTATATTTTTTTCATTCTATTAGCATTTCACGTACTCGACTACCTTCCTCAAAAATGATTAGAAAGTTTGGGGGGGGGGGAGGCTGAGCAATAGTTGTAAGTTAATTTAATTATTTAATCATCATATATTTATATAAAAGAAAATCCTAGGCCCGCCTATGTGTCTCCATCACGAACCATTATTTCCTCTTTAAATTATTTATTTCCTAAACTACCGCTCCCTTTCATGAGAAGTTGCGACTTAAATGAAAACTTGTTCCTTTTATGAAATATTGTGACTTTTATGAAAGGTTGCGACATTTTCGATGGGTTGCAAGTTTTCCAAATAGTTGTGACATATCAGATAAAGTACAATAAACATTTATTCGTACTATCTTTTGTTGCCTATAAATAGAGGAATTTCCACTCATTTTACAACAACAAACATTATGAACTTCTTCATCATCATCTTCTTCTTCTTATCAACATCTTCTTCTTCACCATCATCATATTCTTCTTCTACGACTACTACACAATTAAATAGTTATGTACTTTGTTCATGTTGAGTGGCTCACTGGCACTATGATTAATGTTACAGATTGGTATGTATTTTTACAATGATTGATCAAATATTCTAATTTTCTTCTTCTTCTTCTTTTTCTTCTCCTACTTCTTCTCCTTCTCTTTCTCCTTCTCCTTGTCCTTCTCCTTCTTCTTCTTCTTCTTCTTTTTCTTATTCTTCTTCTTCTTCTTCAACTTCTTATTCTTCTTCTTCTACTATTACTATACAATTTGGAAAAGGGCCCACTCTTCGCGCGGGTTTGTTATTTGAACATTTTGTATCATTTTCGTTTTTATGTCTCCCGGTCTTTGTGCATCCAAAGTTTAATATAGTTGTAGTTGATAGTATTATAGGTATTTTGCACTTTTTCATGGCCCTTAATTCAGCCTGGACGGTCAATACATGGCGTACAATTTGCCCTTCTGGAGTAATGTAGTTTTATACATGTAATACCCTGCAATGCAGTGCATATACAACAATGTAATCTATAGTAACATAGTACCTATGCTCCAATAGCTATGTATAATATGTAATCACATTGATTTTTGTATCCTTATATTTAAAAAAATCTTCACACCATGTTATAAAACATATCTAATAAATTTTGAAATGTATTCCCTGGCAAATCTGTATGGAAACTTTCATATCGTTTAACCCCCTGTATGACCCCGCCAATTCATTTTTCCCAAAATTAACTGGGTTTCATGCTTATGTGTTTTCCATATTGTCCTTGCATAAGTTTTCTATAGGCTTTGTTAATTGATTGGTAACATCCAATGTATGCTTTTTCAACTGATGTATCATTTTGTGTGTTAATTATGTGGTATACAACCTGATATGTGGTAATGTTGGTGGGTCATTCCATTCCATCTCCATTGTGTATTGCTTGTTATCTGAATGCATGTCATTCTATAAAGTTATTTATGTTATTCTTATATGTAAGAACAATATTGCAAATCTAAATTTTACAGTAGATGTTCATTATACCTCGTGTGTTTCTACATGTCTTGGACATACATTCTGGAAACTTCTTTGCAAACAATATTTTTAATGTATGTATGGTTTTCAGTGTCCTCATCCGCATTGTAGAATGTCAATCCTTCTCTTGTTATTAGCCACGATACCGCGACATATAATGGTCCATGTGTGAATACATGTTCTGGAAGATACAATCTAACTGTCTGTAGCGTTTGTCCTTGGCTCTGATTGATCGTCCTAGCATAATAGGTTGCTAAGGGTAGTTGACATATGTTCATCTTGAATGGCCATTTTGATTCATTTGGAGCCATGATAATTCTTGGTATCGTGACTCTATTACCGATGTTCATACTAGAGATGATATTTGCTCTAACAGACTATTTTCCCAAATGCCTTATAAATTAACCTTGTTCCGTTGCATAGGCCCTCCATTTGTTTTAGATTTCTAAGAAGTATAACTGGATTTACTACATTTAAGTGAATGTCATGGTTAGGGATGCCTGGGAACTGTAAGTTGTTAAGGAATTCGGTTGGGTACAATATATCATCCTCATTAGTGTTCACACTTGTTTTGCACACATTGTCCAAGCTGTAATAGGTTCTTCCTTCACCTGGTACCATTTTCATAATTTTATCATTCGACACGTGGACCATTTCATTCATTGGTGTGAGTACGTCTCTTTCTTTCAAGTACGTTGGGTTGTTGTATTTCTGTAATAGCGATGGATATAATGCATCTACAATTGATTCAACATGATTGTGTGATGGTGGAATGCATACATCATGTGGCAACTTAACATGTTCCTTATTATTATCTACATAAACATATCAATCTCCAACCTCTAATAACCATTTGTCAAAACTTGAAACATTTGCAGCTTTAGAACCAATCACTTTCCCAGTTTTTAGTCGTATATTTTCCTTTAGTTCATAAATTGAAAAGTAAGGCCACACATGCGAAGAGTTTAGGGATGCATCAACAATGTCATCCCTTGTTCCTTTTGGAATAACTTGCAGTATTTGTCTGAAATCCCCACCACATACAATCGTTAGTCCCCCAAAAGGCATATGCAAGTTATTTTCATACCTATCTTAGAGAAAATCCCTCAAGGTCTTCCACAAGGCTTCAAAGCAATATTTTTTTTCCATTGGTGCTTCATCCCAAATAATCAAAGAGGCTTTAGGAGTTATGCTAATTAGCTGCCCTGTTTTATGTCACAAGTTGACTCATGGGTGACATCCAGAGGAATATGAAAGCGTGAATGAGTTGTCCTGCCATTTGGTAACAATAAAGCAGCTATACCTGAAGTAGTGACTAGGATAACTATTTTTTATTGTGACCTGATCTTTGAAATAATTGTATTGCATAGGAATGTCTTGCCTGTACCACCATGTCCGTGTATAAAAATTAATCTACCTTCAACATTATCCACAGATGATAGTGTTGCTTCATATACTGGCAATTGACAAATGTTTAACATGAAAAATGAATTAGTGTTCATATTTTTTAGTTCTCCTGAGTCATAGTCTATGTAACAACCCTAAAAATGGAATATGCTAAGCAATACTTAATGTGTCTAGAATGCAAACAATTAGACCGGGTTCACACGGATTGATGCGGATGAACCAGACCTCGGAAACCTTGATACATCCAAGACAACTAACTTGTGGAGTTAGTTGATCTAGGAAAGGTTGGGTCCAACCAAGTAGGCCTCTCGAATACGAAGACTTAGTTGAAGGAGTCTTTATCGGACTTAAAAAGGGAAAATCTTAGGTTTGGAGGGTCTAGGGGTAAAATGGTCTTTTTCGAGGCTAAGGGTAGTATCGTAATTATTCTAAATATATAATTAATTATTTAATTAATAAGGTTGAGGGGTATTTTGGGGAGAGAGGACCGAAATTGGGTTCTTAAAGTGAAGTCTTGCTCCACCCTGGTTCGAACCTAGGTGGAAGCAATGAATTAAATTGTTTTTAATTAAGTTGGTAAATTGATGTAATTAATTTGTATCTATTATTTATTAGCTGATTTAAAATAAAAGTAAATAAGATTTTTATATATTAAATAAAAACCTTATTTGACCAAATCCTAAACTAGACTCTTAATCCTAAGAAAACTCTTCTCTCACACGCACATCTCTCTCTCACGTCTCTATCACTCTCACTCACGATTCTCTCTGCCAAATAACTTCAAAAAATAGTAGTTAAACCATCATTCTTCATACTTGAATAACTCACAACGACAATATAAGAAAACAAACGAAATCAATCACGTAGGAAAAGAGAAGTTTGTCCGTCAAGTTGGTGTTGACTTTGAGGGGATTTGGACGTGATTTTTGGAGAAGATTTTGGGCAGAAAGTCGAGGTTTGAAGGTCATAAAAGGTATGGTTTTTCTTAATCTTGGTCCCTTTCCCAAGAGACCCTTAAGGCTCAGATGAATCTACTCAAAAAGTAGGGTTGTTCACGTTCTTGTCGAACTCCTTTTCCCTAGTATCCCTTTGATCTCAATGTGAAATAGGTTAGAGATCATGTTGTTGGTATGTTTTCTCGTAGTTTAAGCATGAAGTTTGATTTTTGTTATAATGTGTTCTTGATTATGTGTTTGGAATTGTAAGCATGTTAAGTTATGTAAGTTATGTCAACCGAAAGTATGTGAAAAATGATATGTTTTTATGGTTGAATTTTATGTGCAAATGTTTGTGTAGATCATGAAGTGTAAAAGTGGTGTAATGTTTCTAGATGAAATGGTTATTCTTTGATGAATATAACCATAAAATGATTTCACTTAAAGATGCACCACATGATCCACGAAATTCCTTAAGAATTAACGTATGAATGATGATAAAAAGAAGCTGAAAATATTGAACAAATTTCCAGCATTTAGTAGGTTTGGTTCGGCCAAACAAAATGGTACAAAATGCAATGAAAAATTAATGTAAAATAAGTGAGATCACTAAGGATTGAACCTAATTTATCACTACATAAAAGCTACAAAAAAATCAAAAAAAGATTTAGACAAAAATGGATTGGAAGACACTAAATTTCCAGCCTGCTAGAAATTGTAGTCTCGACCAACTTTTTAAAAAATGAGCTTCGTTTAAATTTTTTTTAGATGTGAGGTCATTGGGGATTGAACCCACGACATCACTGAATGAAAATTTCATAAAACTTTGTGAGACAAATGCAAGGAGAAATAGATGTGGTTAGTGGGGATTGAACCCACAACCTCTTGAATGGATGAGAGAGTTAGGAGAAAAATAAAGGAGAAAATAAATGTGGAGAGTGGGGATAGAACCCACAACCACTTGTATAGGTGAGAAAATTAAGTGATAAATTAAAATAAAAATAATGAGCTTGTGGGGGATTGAACCCACAACCTCCTTGACTTAAACGAAAAAGAAGAGGAGAAAAAGAGAGAAAATATTATGGGGTTGATGGGGATCGAACTAGGGTCCCTAAATCTGAAAAATTTGATTATCAAGTTTAAAGTAAGATTAAGTTTTGTCCAAGGGATTCAAAATCGTTTCCCTTGCCCAATTCCGTAATGACACATAAGTCATACGTAAGTAAATACTTAATGAATGCTGCCCCTAAAGATCGAAATCAATATCTTGGCATATCTACAAGATGCATAAGTCTTGTACCACATAATATTTAGTAAATATGAATCACTTAGACAAACTATGAATGAAGCCCCATGGCTTGTATGTATAGACTCATAAGTCTAGCATACATTTAAAAGTAAGTTAACCTAAGATGTATGTGATGAAATGATGTAACCCTAAAAGGGTTAAGTAAGAGTGTGAAACACACTAAATGGCCAAGTGCATTGGCCTATGATAAAATGAACAATGAATTGATGAAATTAAAAAATAAATGATGAAAAGAACAATGAAATGATGAAACCCTAGAAGGGTTAAGTAAGAGTGTGAAACACACTAAATGGCCAAGTGCATTGGCATATGATAAAATGAACATTCACGTAAAATGGGGTGAGTAATTATGAAGAGCAAATGTGCTAATGTTAATAAATGTGGTGACAACATGATATGAGGCTAATGTAAAAGATGAGAGCAATCTCAAATGAGCCTAAGTAAATGTTACCAAAACGTACTTACCTATGAGAGTGTAAAGTTAATGAAGAGACCAGTCTCTATGAACACTCTAATGAAAGTATTGAGATTAAAACACTTAATACTAATGATGAGATGAGAAATCATCTATTGATCTATGATGTCCTCATACCAGAAGCCAACTTCCATGACGGATGAGTTGAATGTAATGGAACTTTATACTGAGCACTGATAGACTAGCTATGAGAGGTGATGCCTTCTTTCGGGAAAGGCGGAGGTTCACGAAAATCTCATGAGATGAGACTGTCCGGCATGTCGGGTATGGGTCTCCTTATATCTCCTAGTCTTCGAACCTGTACTGCCAATATTGGGATCTGGCGGGGTTCAATTCCCATGTACGCTAGCATGTTTTGGGTCACGTTGGCCACTGATTCCACCTTTTTTTTGTGTGGGGTTTCATGACACTGGATTTCATGATTCTCACATGATCTAGACTTAAGTAATGACACTAGGTCATTCTTGATCATTGCACAGCGAACCCGATGAAAGTCTTAAACTACATCCTAGGTATAGACGGTGTTTACACAAGCCTATGAATGAAATGAAATGAAGTACGTATGAATGAATAAAGCATACTCTGTGTTTGCTAAAGAAGGCTCCCTAGTTGAGGTCCCATATGTGGAGCCCTCATTTTTGGAAAGTCTTGATGGCAAGTCCATGATTCCAAGGTCTCATAGCATATGAACGAATGATATGAAAAATGTTATGTGCTATATGCAATATGTTATGTGCTATGTGAAAGATCTTATGTGTTGTGTGCAATATGATAAGTATGATTATGCATGTTACTCTCATGTCATGACTTGTATAATCCAAATTAGGAAAGCTCACTCACTTTCCTAATCAAAATTTCGAAAGCTCACTAACTTTCCTAATCCCAATTTGGACGGTCCACAAACTTGCCTTTCCATAATCATGTCGTTAGGAAAGAGCTGTTCTTAATCATGCATGTCCTTGGTGTGTGCTTTCATATACCCATACTTAGTACAAGTGTGTACTAATCCCATAAAACTCTACAATTTTAGGTGCAGGCACAGGTGGACGCTAGAGCTACAGGTTGACGCTGAAACTATCCGGACGTGGAGCAATCATCTAGACATAGTAGTCCCTCATTAGTTCGAGGATTCTTGCCCATTATATTCTATCTTAGTTATAGGGTTGATCTAGTGGAGTATATTCCACTAGAGTTTCTTTCCTCTTTTGTTCAGACAGTGTATCGGTTCCATTTTGGCAAGTATACATTTAGTTCTGTATTAAACTATTTCTTTCATTTGATGATCTTAATGTTAGATAGTTGATGGTGAACAATTATAAATCTAATAGAATGATTAGTATGTATGTTAAAAAACAAAAGATTTCAAATTTTCTGCTAAAATTAACCTAGACGGAGTAAGAATGACGTAAGTAGGCTTGTCTGCGACCTCTGGGAGGTCAACGACGCCACTCTCATTTGGGTTCTATACTCCGTTCGTGAAAGTCTAGATCTTCATTTATCAGGCAGTTAACTACGTTACGCAATAATGATGTATGTAGAAGTGGAATCCCTTCAATGCCTCAAGCTTCTGCCACTTTTGAAATGTATGTTCTCAATTTCTAATAGTGAATATGATTCTATTTGTTTTTAATAGTGAATAAATTTTTCAATCTTATCTCTTTCTATATATTGATGTTATATCTTCTTATTATATTTCATAGTTATTCTCCCAAAGCTTGTACGAATTAGACACTTCGCACTGAATAACTATAGTTACAAACAGATTTCACAATTCATTACTACTTGCCCATCAGGCGACCTCTGCCAAGTAGTCATTCCACTTAGTGTCATCATCTAATAAGCCTAATGCGTAGCAAGCCTCTCGATATCTTTTATGATCTACTCTATTAATTCTTCTAATGCTTTCAAACGAAGTGTAGCCTCTCATAAAATTTAAGAGCATGTGTAAATAAAAACGTTCTCCACTTGCTGGATGTGCAATGTATATTCATCCAACTCTTTTATATCCGAGTCCATTTTTTTTCTTTTCGATTCCTCACCCAACGCATTCGAAAATCCGAATATGTAAACTCTCTTGCATCTGGGTATTCTTTGTGTGTCTCAAACCATTATGTATATTTTGTTTTATCAATAACTGGTCTGCTCGAAATGCTTTCAACTCGCCTTGATTCTTCAAATAATATGGTGTTTTGTCCCTCCAAATGGAAGTGTAAGCGCTCAAATTCCAGTTGTTTGTAATGTATGTCAAATTGGAAGATCCTCCAATAAGCTTCGGTAGCTGATATGTATCTGCAATCTAGATACTTTTTTATGTCATCGTTGTCTGTTGTTGTGCCGGATGATTCTATTATTGATGTTTCTCTATCAGATCGTTTGTGAACATACTTGATTAGGTACTTCATGGTCATTGAATAATTGCATACTTCAACATTTATATGTGCATCGAATTGCACAAGCAAAATCCTATTGTATGGCATAACATATCTATTGTATAAATTGGCTCAATTTTTCATTACTTCAATACTTGTGTTACGTCGCTTATAAATAGGAAATCCCTCTGGATAAAAACTTGTCCGGTCATTGTACATTTTTTTGAAATGCTTTGTGCATTTTCCCTGTCTCATACATGGACAACGGGATTGATTTTTCTACAAGGTCTGTGTATCATAAAGTTCTTGACTATATGATACCCATCTGTATCTTCTTCAAGCGCAGGTATTTCAGCGGATATTAATTTGTCAATATGTTGTGGCGTGGGATTTTTTAGTAATTCTTGAAGGAAGAGCAGTATATGATCATGTGGCAAGCCTCTTTTCTAGAACTCAATTGTATATACATCGACAAAATGATTAGTATTGTCAAATTGATTAGTATGTGGCTGTAGTTAGGATGTCGACTGGGTTTGTTGTTTATGTGGTCGGGTGCACGCCCTACCTTTATATTTATACTAATTGATTTCAGTTTGGAAGTTTGTTATTTCCTAATCACATTGTCACGACCCAAAACGAGCCGCGAATGGAACCCACACTTATCCTACTAGGTGAGCGAACCAACAAATCTAAACCCCAACATTTACCTGTATATCAATTATGAATAGTAAAAATAATACGGAAGATCCAAAACTTATTAACGTAATCAATTAAATAAGCTTCTAAAGTTTAATACTTATTATCCCCAAAATCTGGAAGTCATCACATCAAGAACGTCTATCCTCAAATTACCAAGTCTAAGAGTATTTAAGAAGCTAAAATAAGTGAAAAGATGGTCCATGTCCGAACTTCAAAGACATCAAGACGTGAAGGAGAGAATCCAACACGAGCTAGGGATAATAGCTCACCCTGAAATCTGATGTGTTGGAGACTGGCTAGAGTTGAGGGCGAGTCGAAGTCGATGGTGCACTTGCTGCACTCCACAAAACAACAAGAAGAAAATACAAGTAGGGGTCAGTACAAGGAACACGTACTGAGTAGGTATCATCGGCCAACTCAAAATAGAAATCAGTATATATTAAACAATAGTATAAAATCAACTACAATACTTAACAGGTGGCAAACAACAAACACGTGAACCATTGACAACAACACCATAATGGGTACACCATCAATCACAACACCAAGCACACCTATGAGGACTCATGCCTCCACACCATACTCATTTGGGAAATAGGTTCTTTGAGTTTGAGTATATTAAGTTAATTCAAGATTCCTTTCCTTTAATGTTATTGTGTCGGAACGCGACACTCCGATCCCATATATCGTGTCGGAACGTGACACTCCGATCCCATAATACCGTGTCGGAACGTGACACTCCGATCCAATTATCTCATTATTTATTTCATCAAGCCTTCTTTATTCAAGGCGTCATTTTAATAGAGAGGGTTCAAGATTAGAAATTCAACACTCTCATAATTTTAGGCCAACCACAAACCACACAATCAAAACATACAACCACACAATCAAGTACATAGGAGACTTTACAATATCACTCAATACATATCAATTGCTATTTAGAGTTTATCTATCACATAGAAATAAACCATAACCTACCTCCACCGAAGAATCGAAATCAAGCAAGCTACCTCCCCAATGCCTTTGCTTTCCTCAATGCCTATGAACCTTTTCAATCTGAAGTCTAAGTCGCTCCCCTCGTTCGTTCACGCCCTTCTCCTCTTTTTATTTTTCTTTTACTGATTCTTTTTACCCTAATTATCATATAATCAATTATAAAAGATGATAAAAGTAACCCACTATTTATTTTAAAGTTATCTCCTTTAACCCCCAACTAAGTCAATTATAAAAATTACCCCACTAATTTCATAATAATAATTATGAATAGTCCAAAACACCCATTAAAAATTTTAGCGGAAGTCTGACCAAGTCGGGGTTTTGCAGCTTGTGACGGTCCGTCGTATCTACGACGGTCCGTGCTGCAGGTCCGTCGTGAAGTTTAGAGAGTCGATCCCAGTACCCAGATTCCATAGTTGAAGTGTTTTGGAACGAAGACCCTCGACGGACCGTCGTGCCTATGATGGTTCGTCCTACTTGTCGTCGAGGGTAATCAGGAGAGCAGCAGAAGAAATTACACTAGTATGGGACGACGGAGTCCATCACGGAACGTCGTGACCATGACAGTCCGTCGCGTGGTCCGTCGACCCAGTCAGTTATTATCAAAAATAATTCTACTTCTCGAACCGACTAAACAGGTTGTTACAATAGATACCAATTTACCCATCGTTCGCCCTCGAACGATCACAGGAAGAAAAGCAAGGGCGAGAAAGAGTACCTGAATCTGTAAAAAGATGTGGATATCTTTCTTGCATATCAGCCGCATTCTCCCAAGTGGATTCTTCAACTGGCCGATTCTTCCACTGAACCTTGATAGATGCAACCTCCTTTGATATCAACTTGCGGACCTCTCTATCTAAAATAGCAACAGGCTCCTCCTCATAAGACAAATTCTCATCAAGAAGAACTGAATCCCAACGAATAATGTAGTTTCCATCCCCATGGTATTTTTTCAGCATAGACACATAAAATACCGGGTGCACTCCTGAGTGTCCTGGAGGCAATGCCAATTCATAAGCCACCTCCCCCACGCGCTTCAGAACTTCAAATGGACAAATATACCTCGGACTAAGCTTACCTCGCTTACCAAACCGCATCACCCCTTTCATGGGTGAAACCTTCAGCAAGACTTGTTCACCCTCCATAAAATCCAAGTCCCTAACCTTTCGATCTGCATATTCTTCCTGCCTGCTCTGAGCTGCTAGAAGCTTCTCCTAAATGAATTTTACTTTATCTAACGATTCCCTCAAAAGATCGGTACCCCATGGTCTCACCTCAAATGCATCAAACCAACAAATAGGAGACCTACATCTCCTCCCATACAGTGTCGCAAATGGGGCCATATCAATACTTGAGTGATAGCTATTATTGTATGAAAACTCTGCTAAGGG
>NC_028637.1:42944026-42944307 GCF_001406875.1 Solanum pennellii | reverse complement strand
TGCGTACCTCTATCTGATATGATGGAGAGTGGAACTCCATGCAATCGAACAATTTCTGATATATAGAGTTTGGCTAACTTCTCTGCATAGTAAGTCATCTTGACCGGAATGAAGTGAGCAGACTTAGTTAACCTGTCAACAGTTACCCAAATAGAATCATACTTAACCAATGTCTTTGGAAGACCAACCACGAAATCCATTGCAATCCTTTCCCACTTCCATTCAAGAATGGGCATGCTCTGAAGTGTCCCTCCAGGCCTCTGGTGTTCATACTTCACCTG
>NC_028637.1:42937416-42943863 GCF_001406875.1 Solanum pennellii | reverse complement strand
TTAATTCTCAAAACGCCTTCCTCATCAATTATTGCCTCTTTAGCCTCTCCTCATAATACCATATCTCAAATTCGGCTCAGCTTCTCATCAGCAAACTGCCTTCCATTAATATTGTCAAGAAAAGAAGATCTTGCCTCCACACAGGCCAAAAATCCTCCTTTCTCTAGTACTTCCAGCCTCATAAAGTCATTAGCCAAAGTCTGAACCTCTCTAGCCAATGGGCGTCTAGAAACCTGTAAGTAGGCTAAACTACCCATGCTCCCTGCTTTTCTACTTAAGGCATCTGCCACAACATTAGCTTTTCCTTGGGTATACAAAATAGTAATATCATAGTCCTTCAATAGTTCCATCCACCTTCTCTGCCTAAAATTCAAATCTTTCTGAGTAAAGACATACTGTAAACTACGATGATCTGTATAAATTTCACACTTGACCCCATATAGATAATGTCTTCATTGCTTTAATGCAAATACAACTGCAGCCAACTCCAAATCATGGGTCGGATAGTTACGTTCATGCACTTTTAATTGCCTCGAGGCATAAGCAATTATATTTCTCTCCTGCATTAGCACTGCACCCAACCCAGAATAAGATGCATCACAATAAAGAATAAAATTCTTATTTTCCACTGGCAAGGTAAGAATTGGTGCAGTAGTCAACAAGGTCTTGAGTTTCTGAAAACTTTCTTCACATTCATCCGACCATACAAATGGAACATTCTGCTTAGTCAAATTTGTAAGCTGCGAAGCAATAGAAGAAACTCCCTTGACAAATCGACGGTAGTAGCTAGCTAAACCAACAAAGCTCCTTACCTCTGTAACATTAGTAGGTCTTACCCAACTCTTCACTGCTTCAATCTTAGAAGGATCCACCATCACTCCATCCTTAGAAACCACGTGCCCCAAGAAGGACACTGAATCTAGCCAAAACTCACACTTGGAGAATTTGGCATAAAGCCTTTTCTCCCTCAACAATTCCAATACAATTCTCAAATGCTCCTCATGTTCTTTCCTGCTCTTTGAGTATATCAGTATATCATCAATGAATACAATAACAAAGAGATCCAGATATGGCTTAAAAATCCCGTTCATCAGACTCATGAAAGCAGCAGGGGCATTCGTAAGCCCAAAAGACATTACTAAGAATTCGTAATGCCCATACCTGGTTCGAAAAGCAGTCTTTGGCACATCTGCTGCCCGTATTTTCAATTGATGATAACCGGATCTCAGATCAATTTTAGAGAAGACACAAGCACCTTGTAACTGATCGAACAGATCATCAATTCGAGGAATAGGATACTTGTTCTTAATAGTTACCTTATTCAGCTGCCTGTAGTCTATGCACATCCGAAGGCTTCCATCCTTCTTTTTCACAAATAAAACAGGAGCACCCCAAGGGGATGCACTTGGTCTAATAAAACCTTTACCTAACAACTCCTGAAGTTGGGCCTTTAACTCCCTTAACTCAGCTGGAGCCATTCTATAAGGGGGGATGGAAATGGGGCGAGTACCCGGCTCCAGATCAATACAAAAATCAATATCCCTATCCGGTGGCATACCAGGAAGGTCTGCAGGAAACACATCCAGAAACTCACAGACTATCGAAACAGACTCAATCGAAGGTACTTTGGAAGTATCATCCCTGAGATGTGCCAAGAAGGCTAAACAACCTTTACTAACCATCCTCTTAGCGCGAAGAAAAGAGATAATACGGACTGGGGTGGAAATGTAGTCACCCTCCCACACTAGCGGATCTGTCCCAGGCTTGGCCAATGTCACAGTTTTAGCATTACAATCTAAGATTGCAAAATTTGGGGAAAGCCAAGTCATACCCAGAATTACATCAAAATCAACCATTTCTAGGATAATCAAATCTACATAGGTATTGCTCCCTACAAAAGTCACAAGGCAAGACCTATACACTTTCTCAACTATCACAGACTCACCCACAGGAGTAGAGACACTAATAGGCATGTCAAGCAAATCGCAATGTAAATCAAGACCAGTAGCAAATGAGGAAGATACATATGAAAATGTGGATCCAGGATCAAATAATACAGAAGCCATGCAATCACAGACCAAAAGATTACCTGTGATAACAGCATCAGATGTCTCTGCTTCAGACCTCCCGGGGAAAGCATAACAATGGGCCCTATCACCTGTCTGTCCATTGCCCCTATCATGTTGCGCCGCAGCAGTTCCAGCTTGCCCGCCACCCCGACTGATTGGGTGACCACCATTACCTTGGCCACCACGTCCTCCAGAATGGCGGCCTCTCCCATGACCACCTCTACCTCTAACTATTGGGGGTCTGTAACTCTGTTTTGGACAATACTTCCTAATATGTCCAGTCTCTCCACATCCATAACAATTCCTGGAGTCAAGCATAGGTCTTTGTGAAAGTGACGAAGTCTGGGGATAACCTCCAAACTCAGAAAAAGGCTGACTGGGCTGCGATGGACCCCCAGCTAAAGCCTGCAGGGAAGACTGAATAGGGCGGTTTTGGTAACCTCCTGAACTCTGCCCCCTGGAGTAAGAACCGCTAAACTCACCTCCCTTACGGAACTTCTTAGATGTCGACGCCATGGTGAAGTCGTCTGGCTTCACCCCCTCCACTTCTATCACAAAATCAACCACTTCCTGAAAGGATTTTGCTGCAGCAGCTACCTGTAAGGCTGGGATCAGCAAATCTGACCTCAATCCCTTCACAAAATGGCGAATCCGCTCTTGTGGACTGAAACAAAGCTGAGTGGCATACCTAGATAGTGCACGAAATTTAGCCTCATAAGCAGCAACAGACATCCTTCCTTGCTCTAGGCTCAGGAATTCATCTCTCCTCCTATCCCTCAAAGTCCGGGGTATATACTTCTCCATAAATAAGCTAGAGAATGATGCCCAAGTCATAGGTGGTGCCTGTGCTGGTTGACACTCAACATACGACCGCCACCACCTTTTGGCATCCCCCTGAAACTGATAGGTCACAAACTCCACACCGAATCGTTCTACTATGTCCATCTTATGTAGCAGCTCATGACAATCAACCAGAAAATCATAGGCATCTTCAGATTCAGCACCCTTGAATACTGGAGGTTTTAACTTTAAGAATTTAGTGAAAAGTTCATGCTGATCACTTGTCATTATGGACCCTGTAGTCAATCGAGGAAACGTGCCTACTTCCAATGAGGCATCCATGCGGGGAGCCACAGCGGCTGCATGTTGTACCCCCTGAACCTGAGGTGCTGGTGCAGAAAACACTGGAGGTGTCTGGCCCTGATCAGATAACCCGCTAAGATAGGTAAGAACCTGGTTAATCATCTCTGGGGTAGGCTGGGGTGGTAATTCCTCATCTTGAACCTGCTCATTTTCCCCTTCTTCACCCTCTCTCACTACCTCATCAGTCGGTGGAGGAGTCACTGCCCTATTACTAGCTGGACCAGGTGTTTGTCCTCTACCTCTAGAGGGCGTCCTCCTGCGACCTCTACAACGGCCTCTTGCCACTGCTCCTCCTCGAGCTACAGCCCCAATGGTTGGCTTAGACGCACCCTGTCTTGCCGGTGTTGGTGTTGGCGCAGTTGTTGCTCTAGTTCTAACCATCTGCGAAATAGAGTAAGGATGTCAGAGACCAATTTGTATCACCTAGATACCAATTGGATCCAAGTATTAGCACGAAAGAATAAAAGAATGGAGTTTTCCTAAAGTCCTGTAGCCTCTCAAAGAAAAGTAAGGGCGTCCCCCTACCGTTCCTCAAGACTCTACTAGACTTGTTCTTGTGTGATGAGACCAACGAACCTAACGCTCTGATACCAAGTTTGTCACGACCCAAAACGAGCCGCGAGTGTTACCCACACTTATCCTACTAGGTGAGCGAACCAACAAATCTAAACCCCAACATTTACCAGTATATCAATTATGAATGGTAAAAATAATACGGAAGATCCAAAACTTATTAACGTAATCAATTAAATCAGCTTCTAAAGTTTAATACTTATTATCCCCAAAATCTGGAAGTCATCACATCAAGAACATCTATCCTCAAATTACCAAGTCTAAGAGTATTTAAGAAGCTAAAATAAGTGAAAAGATGGTCCATGTCCGAACTTCAAAGACATCAGGACGTGAAGGAGAGAATCCAGCCCGAGCTAGGGATAATAGCTCACCCTGAAATCTGATATGCTGGAGACTGGCTAGAGTTGAGGGCGAGTCGAAGTCGATGGTGCACTTGCTGCACTCCACAAAACAACAAGAAGAAAATACAAGTAGGGATCAGTACAAGGAACACGTACTGAGTAGGTATCATCGGCCAACTCAAAATTGAAATCAGTATATATTAAACAATAGTATAAAATCAACTACAATACTTAACAGGTGGCAAACAACAAACACGTGAACCATTGACAACAACACCCAGCACACCTATGAGGACTCATGCCTCCACACCATACTCATTTAGGAAATAAGTTCTTTGAGTTTGAGTATATTAAGTTAATTCAAGATTCCTTTCCTTTAATGTTATTGTGTCGGAACGCGACACTCCGATCCCATATATCGTGTCGGAACGTGACACTCCGATCCAAAATTACCGTTAATATATCATTTAATCTCACCACTTTTTCATTCGTTAATAATATTTCATCGAGCCTCCTTTATTCAAGGCATTACTTCGATATAGATGGTTCAAGATTAGAATTTCAACATTCTTATAATTTTAGGCAAACCACAAACCACACAATCAAAAACATACAACCACACAATCAAGTACATAGGAGACTTTACCATATAATTCAATACATATCAATTGCTATTTAGAGTTTATCTATCACATAGAAATAAACCATAACCTCCCCCCCCCGAAGAACCGAAATCAAGCAAGCTACCTCCCCAATGCCTTTGCTTTCCTCAATGCCTATGAACCTTTTCAATTTGAAGTCTAAGTCGCTCGCTCCCCTCGTTCGTTCACGCCCTTCTCCTCTTTTTATTTTTCTTTTACAGATTCTTTTTACCCTAATTATCATATAATCAATTATAAAAGATGATAAAAGTAACCCACTATTTATTTTAAAGTTATCTCCTTTAACCCCCAACTAACTCAATTATAAAAATTACCCCACTAATTTCATAATAATAATTATGAATAGTCCAAAACACCCATTTAAAAATTTTAGCGGAAGTCTGACCAAGTCGGGGTTACGCAGCTTGTGACGGTCCGTCGTATCTACGATGGTCCGTGCTGTAGGTCCGTCGTGAAGTTCAGAGAGTCGATCCCAGTACCCAGATTCGAGAGTTTAAGTGTTTTGGAACGAAGACCCTCGACGGACCGTCGTGCCTATGACGGTTCGTCCTACTTGTCGTCGAGGGTAATGAGGAGAGCAGCAGAAGTAATTACACTAGTATGGGACGACGGAGTCCATCACGGTCCGTCGTGACCATGATGGTACGTCGCGTGGTCCGTCGACCCAGTCAGTTTTTATCAAAAATAATTCTACTGCTCGAACCGACTAAACAGGTTGTTACACACATTGTTTTTTATGCTATTATTAAATATGGTATTCCAATTTACCAGTCATGGAAAGTTCATACTAAATAATTTCATGGTAAACATACTATTCATGTAACAGAATTTTCTATGTGGCAGGATATGATGAATTTGGTTGGTTATTTCATTTTCGCTTTTGGGCATGTTTTCCGATGGGTAGCAATTGTTGTATACACATTCGTTTACTACTATTCATGCGCGACTTATTTAGTGTGTGGGAATGTTCAAACTATGACGTATGAGCCTCTTGCTCCTTCTATGTTTGTGTTGTGTTGTAACGATTCAAAAAAAAAAGAATTATATAAATAAGAATAAATAGGTATTTAAGGGCATAATTGTCCTTTCACGTTTTAAATGAATAAATAAATAAATAAGTAAATAAATAAAAAAGATTTATATTTATTTATTTTAAATGTTATTTGACTAATTCTTGAATTAGTCTCCTAATCCAAATAGTCCTCTCTCTCTCACGCTTCTTAACTCCCTCTCTCACGTTCTCCATCTTCCTCACATTATTTCTGCCAAAACATCAACAGTTTTCATGCTTGAAGAACTAACAAAAATTTTTAAGCAAAAGAAAAAGTAATCAAAACGTCAAGGCTAAGAGAGGTTTGTCGAGAGAGGTGTACGTTGAAGTGAATTGGGAGTGGTTTGGAGGAGTTTTCCGGGCAGCAACATTAAAGTTTGAACATCGATTAAGGTATGGGTTTCTTCTCTCTTGGTCCCTTTCCCAAGAGACCCCTTAAGGTTCAAGATATTCATTCCGAAAACTAGGGTTGTTCCCTTTTGTATGTCCTTGTCACTAGCTCCCAATGAAATTTAGGTTGGGTATGATTGCTGGTAGATTTAGATGTATATTATGTTTTCGCGATGAATATGATTATGTTTGTGTACTTGGAATCGTATGAATGACAA
>NC_028637.1:42922155-42935541 GCF_001406875.1 Solanum pennellii | reverse complement strand
AGTCTGCCCACTTTATCCCTGTGAAGTCTACTTACAGGGCCGAGGATTACGCGAGACTCTACATTGATGAGATTGTGAGATGGCATGGAATTCCTTTGTCTATTATTTCAGATAGAGGAGCTCAGTTTACTTCGCATTTTTGGAGATCTTTCCAGAAAAGCTTAGGCACGCAGGTGAAACTTAGCACTGCCTTTCATCCTCAGACAGATGGGCAGGCAGAGCGCACTATTCAGACATTGGAGGACATGTTGAGAGCGTGTGCGATTGACTTTAGAGGTAATTGGGATGACCATCTACCTTTGATAGAGTTCTCGTATAATAATAGCTATCACTCCAGCATTGGGATGGCACCGTTTGAGGCATTGTATGGTAGGAGGTGTAGATCTCCAGTTGGGTGGTTCGAGGTTGGAGAGTCATCTATTTTGGGTCCAGAGATCATTCATGAGGCCTTGGAGAAAGTTAGACTGATTAGGGACAGGTTGTCTACTGCTTACAGCCGACAAAAATCATATGCAGACAACAGAAAGCGACCCTTAGAATTTAACGTTGGTGACCAGGTCTACTTGAAGATATCTCCTATGAAAGGGGTGATGAGATTTGGTAGAAAAGGGAAGCTTAGTCCGAGGTATGTGGGGCCATATGAGATCCTACAACGCGTGGGTGAGGTGGCCTATGAGTTAGCATTGCCTGCGGAGCTAGCTTCTGTTCATCCAGTCTTTCATGTCTCTATGTTGAAGAAGTGCCTAGGTGATCCAGCATCAATCCTACCTGTAGAAGGTTTGGGGGTTGGTGAAGACTTGTCCTATGAGGAAATACCTGTTGAGATCTTAGACAGACAGGTCAAGCGGCTGAGGAACAAGGAGATTGCCACAGTGAAGGTATTGTGGAGAAACCATCTTGTTGAGGGTGCTACGTGGGAGGCTGAGGCCGACATGAGATTTCGATATCCACATCTTTTCAACTCTTGAGGTTAGGCTTCCTACTCGTAAGACTATAGTTCCTTATCTCTTTGTATTTGTTGCTATTGGCTGATTGTACATAGCAATTAAGTTATGATCTGATTGGCATTATGAGGTGTAATGGTAGTGTCATTCGGGGACGAATGTTCCTAAGGGGGGGATAATGTAACGATTCAAAAAAAAAAGAATTATATAAATAAGAATAAATAGGTATTTAAGGGCATAATTGTCCTTTCACGTTTTAAATGAATAAATAAATAAATAAATAAAACAGATTTGTATTTATTTATTTTAAATGTTATTTGACTAATTCTTGAATTAGTCTCCTAATCCAATTAGTCCTCTCTCTCTCACGCTTCTTAACTCCCTCTCTCACGTTCTCCATCTTCCTCACATTATTTCTGCCAAAATATCAACAGTTTTCATGCTTGAAGAACTAACAAAAATTTTTAAGCAAAAGAAAAAGTAATCAAAACGTCAAGGCTAAGAGAGGTTTGTCGAGAGAGGTGTACGTTGAAGTGAATTGGGGGTGGTTTAGAGGAGTTTTCCGGGCAGCAACATTTAAAGTTTGAACTTCGATTAAGGTATGGGTTTCTCTCATGGAATTCTTTCTCCAAGAGTACTTTCTTTCGAACGTTTCTTAAACTCTTGAAACTAAGGTTGTTCCCCTTCGTATGTCCTTGTCCTTAGCTCCCTAACGAATTTGTAGGATGGGTATGTTGTGCTGCTAGATTTTTGCATGAATGATGTGTTTAAATTTTGTGTCTTTCGGAAAGTATGAAAGTATATATGTATGTATTTGTGCAAGATTTTGACCATGACTTTAAGTCTTTCTTTGGCATGTTAATAGATTAGAGATTACTCGTGTTTTATGTGCAAATAGAGGCTCTTAAAAGCTTGATGTTCACTTGTTGAAATGCTATAAATTTTAGTTAAACAAATGACCAAATCATACTTTTAACTTGTCTTAAGAATCCTACCGAACGACAAATAAAGAGGTGCTTAAAAGTCCCGTAAATCGCTTCATAAAAATGTGTAACAAAGTTCCAGAATCTGGAAATTCGCTACAGGTGAATTCTGGAAATTTTGGGTGTCAAAAAAATAAAATAAAAATAGGCGAGGTCTGCAGGGATCGAACCCGAGACCTCACCAAAGTAAGACAAAAAAAAAAAAATGTGCCAGGCGGGGCTCGAAATGGGGGCTGGGACCGGCGAAATTCGCCAAGAAAAGAAATAAAAAGGGGGCTGGGGGGATCGAACTCGCGACCCCCAGCCACACGCGAAAAAGAAAAAAAAAAGAAAAAAAAAACGTGAGGCGTGGGAATCGATCCCACGACCTCAGTAGGAGAAAATTAAAAAAAAATATATGAGGTTGTGGGGATTCGATCCCATAACCTCACTGCAGATGCTTTTTTTTTATGAATTAAAGAAGGAGGGGCTGTGGGGGTTCGAACCCACAACCTCCCTATTCAAGCGAATTCAATAAAAAAAAAATAATAATAATGATAAATTAAAATTCTAATTAAAGTTGGAAAATTAATTCTCTTATGTAAAATATTGAGATTTAATTTAGAATTCTAATTAAAATAGAATATTAATTCTTTTATGTAAATATTGAGATTTAAATTAGAATTCTAATTAAATTAGAAAATTATTCTTTCATGTAAATGATTGAAATTTACTTTAGAATTCTAATTAAAATAGAAAATTTATTATGTCATGAAAATGTTGAGATTTAATTTAGAGTTCTAAAGTTATAAATGTTGGAAATAAAATCAATGAAAAATATAAATGATATCCAAATAATTCAAGATTTGGGTTCCCGTGCCCAAAACCTCCGTATTGATACATAAGTCATACGTGAGTAAAATATTCAAGGATAATGCCATCTACTTAGATCAAAAATTTAGATCTTGGTATATATATATATAAATACAAGATACATAAGTCTTGTAATACATAATCTTAGGAAAATAAGAATCACTTAACGAATTATAAATGAAGCCCCGTGGCTTGTATGTATAGACAAATAAGTTTAACATACGTTCAAATTAAGTGAACCTAAGATATACGTAATGAAAGGAAGAATGTGGTGACAACCATGATGTGAGGCTAATGTATATGATGAGAGCAATCTCAAATGAGCCTAAGTAAAGGGTACCAATACGTACTCACCAATGAGAGTGTAAGATAATGAAGAGATCAGTCTCAATGAACACTCTAATGACAATATTGAGTTTAAAACACTTAATACTAATGATGAGATGAGAAATCATCTATTGAGCTATGATGTCCTCATACTAGAAGCCAACTTCCATGATGTATGAGTTGAATGTAATGGAACTTTATACCGAGCACCGATAGGCTAGCTATGAGCGGTGATGCCTTCTTTCGGGAAGGGCGGAGGTTCACGTAACTCTCATGAGATGAGACCGTCCGGCTTGCCGGGTATGGGTCTCCATATATCTCCTAGTCTTTGAACCTATATTGCCACTATAGGGATCTGGCGGGGTTAAATTCCCATAAACGCTAGCATGTTATTGAATCACTTTGGCCGGTGATTCCACCTCTTTTCGGTGTGGGGGAGACACTGGATTTCATGATGCTCACATGATCTATGTCGGTTAAAGTTAAAGTTCCCAATGAATGAATGAGGCCAGCCTCAAATGAATCATATAAAGAAATGAATGATACCGAAGGTGTTAGGATAGGATAATCAAGAGGTGAGCTAGATTCAGGTAATGACATTAGGTCATTCCTGATCATTGCACAGCAAACCCGATGAAAGTCTTAAACTACATCCTAGGTATAGCTGGTGTTCGCACTGGCCTATGAATGAATTGAAATGAAATACGAATGAATGAGTGAAGCAGACTCTGTGTTTGCTAAAGAAGGCTCCCTAGTTGAGGTCCCATATGTTGAGCCCTCATTTTGGAAAGTCTTAAGGTTAAGTCTATGATAATAAGGTCTCATGGTATATGAATGAATAATATGAAAGAAACTATGTGTTATATGTTATGTGATAGGTGAAGATGTTATGTCTTGTGTGCAATACGATGATTATAATGATGCATGTCACTCTCATGGCATAACTTTCCTAATCTCATTTTAGCAAGTCCACTGACTTGACTTCCAAACATCATGTTGTTAGGGAAGAGCTCTTCTTTCTCATGCATGTCCCTGGTGTGTGCTTGCATATACCCATACTTAGTACAAGTGTGTACTAATTCCATACGAACATCTACTTTTAGGTGCAGGCACAGGTGGACGCTAGAGCTACAGGTTCGTTGTTGCAGCTATCCGGACGTCAGTATTCATCCGGAGTTTGGTAGGTCCTCATGCTTTCGAGGATGCTACTGTTTTACATTCTAGCGTAGTTTTAGAGTTGAGCTAGTGGAGCATGTTCCGCTAGCGTTTCTTTCCTATTTTGGTTCAGACTTTGTATTGGTGCTATTTTGGCCGATATACAATTAATACTTAATGAATTATTTCTTTCAGTTGCCTATCTCTTAAATGTTAGATGGTTGATGATGAACGATTACGAAATGTTAAGAATGTTTAGCAAGTATGATTAAAGAATCAAAAATTTCAAATTTTCTGCTAAAATTAATCTATGTAAAGTAAGAATGACGTAAGTAGGCTTGTCTGCGACCTCTGAGAGGTCAACGACGCCGGTCTCGTCTGGGTCTAGATTCCGGTCGTGACATGTGTATTTTTGCCTTGTTCTTTCATGTATATCATTTATTTGATTGGTAGTAATGTTTTATGTAGTAAATACCATTGTTAATATTTTTCTTAACTGTGTGGTGCACCTGGCTAATATCTATTCTGTACTACTGTAATATGACAATATATATTTTGTGATGTATATAGTGTGATTAAGTAGCAATGTAAGGAATAGTATTTCATAGTCAGAACTTACATGTAATAATTATCCCGAAGGGCTTATTCTTTTTAATATGTAGCGTTAGTTGGGCCAATTTGATTTGGAAAACTCCGCATATGATGTCCACTCGGCTACCATCTCCATCTTGTCCAATGAGGCTCAACATTACATTTATTTCTGGCCACTTTTGGTTGCATGTGAAAGTAAGAAATAAATCCGGGTATCTAGCCCATCTAAATATAGCTATTGCATCCTGATATTTTTGAACCCTGTAGCGAGGTCCACTAGTGTGTGAAGAAGGTATTATAATCGGTTTTCCCCCATGCTAACAAATGGAATCTCCAAGTACAATATCATCCATCAAACCCTCAAAAAAATCAGCCCTAAGTTTCGGCTGGTTAGTTTTGATACATCTAAGTCGTTCTTCTGCAATTTATATATAACCATCAACAATGTACTATAGTAGTAGCCTTACAGATTGTATAAGAGTGTGCCCCTCATTAAGGCGTTGTTGTATGCGGCATCCATAAAATTGTCTCATTGTTATGTTTTCTCGCGTATATGTTTTGTGGCTTTCAGAAACCAACCGTATTCCTAGCCTATACCCATCCTCCTCATATGGGTGTATGAATGGGTAATTCATTGACATTAAACTTGGGTGTAAATCAGTGATACCGGTATTGCAGTGTTCAACAATAACATCTCATTGAATGTTAACATCTGTAAGATAGCCAATGATCAATCTTGTTATTTTTTAAGCAGTTGGTATATTGTATTAGCAACCATTGGTGATCCTTTCTGATAGCAGGCGTAGGCGAAACTCCATTTGTGGTTGTTCTCTATATCTATCTCTTGCCATACGAAATGATTTTACCAAAACATTATGCTCGGCTAGCATTTTAAACATTCCCCGAACAATGTCTATTTCAACTTCATCATGCATTAGAGTGTTGATTCTATTTTATATTTCAGTATCAGCATCATATATATCTATACATATAGCTGAGAAAATTGTGGCTTCTTACCATTTTAAGGTAATATAGAGCCAATATGATGATAATTTTGACCACTGCTTTGGAATACATAAGGAACTTTTGTACGATTGATTGATCTATCCACTCGATCTCCCATAGATGTAAATGCGAACATAGAGTTGTATACCTAATTATTTTTTCTGAAGTATACGCCCAGTTGTCCGGATTCAGTGCCTAATAGATATTGAAGGTAGGTTCGTGGTTGAGTCAGTAACGGTAGACGAACATGACCTTCCATACAACATATTGCAAATTTAGGTTGGCCTGTGTTTTTACTTTTGTTTGTCCTTTCTTCATACCACAAAATGACCCCGTAATATTGGCAAGTGTGGATTTGAGGCCCTAAATTCCAAGTTTTCTGCTATTCACCTGCCAAAGAAGATTATTTATATTGTGTGTAAGTATTATATGCACTAATATTCCAATCCCTTACTCAATACAGAGTTTGGATTTTAGGTAAATATATGTATTGTTGAAGTTACGTGGAATGTACTTGTATTCTGGAACATGATTACATGGTTGCTTCTCTGCAAATGATTCGGAAGTAATCCGTCATCACATTCCTCCATCACCAAATCACATGACTAGTTAGCTTGGTCCTCCAAAATGTAGTTTTGAGATTGTTGTTATTAAGTATTGTGCTTTTGGGATGTCGCTTGTAAATCGATGGTAAGTTGAATCTTTTTACATCAATAATAGTATGCTTTATATTGGTGTAGATCCCATGACAAATCATGCCATTCATGTAACATAAAAAGAGGAGGGAACAAAGTAACATATTTAGTGTATGTGTAGGTGATAGATAAAAGGATGTTGTTATTCTTACAATAACCAGTATTTATAAGGTTAATAAACAGAAACAGAAATAAGATGAAGCAGAAAAAATATAAAATACAAGAATTAATCCGAGTCCACAGAAACTACTGTGTGTCCTTAAGAAATTTAATCCCCTCACTGTACCCAAGGTTATGGATTAATTTCTCCCAAGATAAAACGGATTAAACCTGTTAAAGAAATAGCGGTACCTCAAACTTCTTTAACTTCAACGACAGCAACAAGTCACACAGACTCAGTGTGACAACCCCCTCGGGATCCACATACTCAGGTATTGTCTCTGCCATGGGCGGCCATTCGCTCTTTTAATCCCCTCTTATTGGCTCGCAGCCTCAAGGGAGAATCGACCCCGTGCCCTATGGCTCCTTTACATCCCTCCCAAGGAGATCGCCTCTTACCAATTGAGCTGCAGATCAATTGGTAAGAGGCGATCTCCTTGGGAGGGATGTAAAGGAGCCCTAGGTCACGGGTTCGATTCTCCCTTGAGGCTGCATGCCAATAAGAGGGGATTAAAAGAGCGAATGGCCGCTCATGGCAGAGACAATACCTGAATATGTGAATCCCGAGGGGGTTGTCACACTCAGTCGATCGACACTTTGATTTTTTTTTTATTTGAGAGAAAATAAATGCAGAGAAAGAAAAAATTTTCAGTGTTTTAAAAACCGAAAATTGACTTCCTTTTATAGCCATTTTTAGCAAGGAACATGTCTGTTCAGTGAAATCTGTTCAGACCCATTTTATCCAGAAAGTTGTATCTTTTGGAAAAAATAACAACTTTTCGGAAAATTGTGTCTGTTAGGAAAATAACGACTTTTTGGAAAGTAATGACTTTTCGGAAAGTAACGACTTTTCGGAAAGTAACGACTTTTCAGAAAGAGTAACAACTTTTCAAAATGTTACCGTTACCTGCAAATTTATAAGAGATAATTTTTATAGGATTTATTTGATTTAACAAAAACTGATTAAATAAATTTTGTCCAAAAAATTTATCAATCAATCACATCATTTGCCAAATCCAAATCCAAATCCAAATCTGAAGCCAAAGGCGAAGCCGAAGCCGAGGCCGAGCGAACGACGACGACGCAAGGGGGCATCTTCTTCTTAGCTCTTTAAGAAGTAATAGAAGTGTTTCCTTCTATAAAGACAACAATTTCCCTTTCTTTTGCCGATATGGGACAAATGACTTTTCATATCCAGAAAGTTGTGTCTTTTGGAAAAAATAACGACTTTTCAAAAAATTGTGTTTGTTACCGTTACCTGCAAATTTATAAGAGATAATTTTTAACAGGATTTATTTGATTTAACAAAAACTGATTAAATAAATTTTGTCCAAAATCCGAAGCCGAAGACGAGCGACGACGACGGCGCGAGGGGGAATCTTCTTCTTAGCTCTTTAAGAAGTAATGGAAGTGTTTCCTTTTATAAGGACAACAATTTCCCTTTCTTTTTCCGATATGGGACAAATGACTTTTCATTTGCACTTTGCAAATGACTTTTTCATTTTCCTTCCAAAGTAGTTCCCTCACTTTTCATATTCTCTCTTTTCTTTTCCTATTCACACTTGCTAAATCCCAACAGATGTTTGTTAGCCATTATATGTTTCCAGTTTAAATGTGACAATTTGTTCATATATATTGAGTAGAATAATTTGTAGGGCCCTTGTGGTGCTATATTGGGGTTAATTGAAACGTACCATTATTTGTTGTTGCACTTGTATGGTTGCGATATTGCCACCTTTATCTCGTTTGCCAATATTTTGAGAAAATGTACAACCAGATCATGTCTGTGGTTGATCTTTGTATTTCTTTTGAACTAATGTGAGTTTCCACTTCAAGCGGGCATACTTGGGCAACATTTTTATGATATTTAGTAACTCCACGGAACCCTGGTTGTTGTTCGTTGTTAATGTATTATTCTTCCTATTTTTAATCAACATCTTGTATTTTCTTTCGAACCGAGGTAGAAGTTGTTGTAATTTGTTAATGTTGGCATGAATATTTGTTGACCCAGAAAATGCCTTAATGGTGTGTGCTATCAAATCCATTATTTCTTACCCCATGATCTGCAAATATCCTTATATTTTTGAGTTGACGCACCTACATTTTTACTTATTTAACAGTATAATTGTTTCGGTTGAGACATTTTTTCGAGACTACCTGCGTTGATGTTTGTAGTGGAGGCAGAGTGTACTGATTTGTCTCTATATCTGCGATACACATTTCGTTCAACATAATAAACAAAACTCCCTCTTATAGTTTTCATTCCCGATATTGTTGTGTGGTTGAATTATAGTTTTCAATTTCTGGTGATAAAATTAATGGTCAGTCCGTCTTCGCTTAACTTCTCTGGGTGTTGCAATTGTATTCTAATTACCAGATTGAAAGAGTAATGGATAGAAAGTTGAGGAATGACCGTGATTGCTTCTTTCGTGCGGAACAATTGCTTCAAGTTGTACTTGATTTGCCTTTTAATGAAAGTATGTTTTAGTTCTTGATTGATACCACTGGCAGCGGTCTGCATTAAGGGTGTGAAAGTATGCACCATTTGGGGCGATGTTGTTTAATAGTCCATTAAGACGGTAAATAGTCATGTTGTTTCGTTTGTGAAGTTGGTTGTTTAATTTTTTTTTGGATCCAATTAAATTCATTATGTTTCAGTTAAGATAGTAAACAATCATGTTGTTTGGTTTCTGAAGTTGTTTCATTTTATTTTTTAGACCAATTTAATTCATTCGTTTTGAGTAGATTAACCATAACTATTTTCCTCATAATTCAGTAGAAACATTAGGGTCGTGGTTAGTTAAACAAATAAAACAGAGTCAGAGGTAAAAGGCAAAAGTTTGCACAACTTTTTCATGCAAGATTAAGAAATGGCTTACAGTTACTATTGACTGTGACAGATTGGTGGTGAAAAAATCTTTTTTTACCAAAATAATGATATAGTTTGAAATTTCATCAATGACCAACCAAATAAATTCCTTGCACTAATATTGGCCACATGTAGTTTGATTTAATTGGCAAACTCATAAAATATTTTACCCAACAACAGTTAAATATATATGTAAGAGAAAACATTGTTCGGGTATGAGGCGTTACATTGCTGTTTTTATTCATTAATTTGTTGTTATACCATCTTTTTTTTCACATGGAGGGATGAAAGAATTGTTATAGAGATAACCAATTTAAAGATGTATTAGGGAATATAAGGCAGCAGCGATGTGATATTTCAAAGTCAGTATATGGTGGTAAAAAAATGATTTGTATCAGTACATATATTTTTAATGATAAGGCTAAGTATACAGTAACGTTCATAAAGAAACCACTTTACATTTTTGAAATGTTTGAGTTTTTATATTCTAACACCTCAATTATTTTTATGGGTGTTTCCATAGTATTGTATTTTATTGTTAATGTTTGCACTATGTTTGCAGCGTCCCATGAATATGAGAAGTATATAAGGAACCAATTTATGAATACGTGTTTTTATAACCACTGGGTAAATCTTTTTGAATATGTTGATGTATTAATTGGGAGACAGACCAATTTATACTAGCTAAAATTAGTCGAATATGAATTTTCAATTAGTGCATTTATTGTACGAATACACAGAAAATACTACAAACAAAGTGTCATTATAGTAAGAAAATTTAAAGGAAAACTCTTATTCTCAGTTAGAGGTATGTGATGTTGCAGTGTAATATGTTTGCTATTCTAGCATTTTAAAATGTCATTGCTTGAATGAGTTATACACAACCTGGTGAGTAGGGATAGGTGGGATCATATAACTTTAAGAACATGGATGTGGATAGACATAATTTACATAAACAACACAACTTTTACAGGCATGTACATGAAGTAGGGAAAGATTTTATGGCAGTAGATATAACGGAATCCCCTACCATAACAATCATCATCAACATATGATATACTATTAGCCATTGTTGGACATGAAAAGTTTCCCAACTAACCAAAAAGACACTACTTGATCAAAGAAAATCATATTAAGGTCCCTAACATAGGTAAACACTCTACTATACCGGTTTTATGGTGTCTACATCACTATCTTCGTTGTAGTCTATAAATAAGTTTTGTCTCTTCTTCGACTTTCCTGAATAAACTCTTTAGTTTGAAGTGGAAGCCTCCCCTTCAATAGGAATTTCTTTTGAGTCGTTTGTGTTTGATCCTTCCGCATTACAATGTGTTTGCTCAGGTGAATCTTCCACTTTCTCTTTTCTCTGTCTCTTCTTCGACTTTCTCGAATAAACTCTTTTTTTTAAGTGGAAGCCTCCCCTCTGATAGGAATTTCTTTTGAGTCGTCCGTGTTTGATCCTCCATATTACAGTTTGTTTGCTCAGGTGAATCTTTCTCTTTTCCCTGTAGGTAAAAATCCAATCAAATAATTAATGATAATTAATGTTAAGTGGATTGTTCGGAAGGTGATATCTGTACTTTTCTGCAGAATATGTATTACAAGCTTAATAACACTGTACCACTTTACCTTTTTTTCTTTGTTTAGGTGGTGCTGCAATTCTAATTCTTCATTTGGCACATAAACTTTTGTGACTGTAGAGTTTTCCAGCCCCTCTTTCAAATTTAAATAGCTCAATTTTAGTTTGAAGACAAAGTCCATCCCGCAAAGAGTGGGAATCTGGGATGGTACAAGAGTCTCACTTATGGACAATCAGTTAACCGACTTGTGGGAAAATATATAAATAAGTTATTCCACAATTCCATTAAACAGTTGCGTTATACGAAATCATATATGTAGGGATGTGAACAATATCATCCAGGATTTTTTTGGTGGCAGTTATATGAAAGAATGTTATTTTGAAGTGCGACTGAACTGATCTGTATTTACCAATTATTTCAGAAACTTTGAAGTTTTTGATAATAACTGCACAACCCTCACTCAACTTATCTCGAAACTTGCTAACTTGGTTTTTCCAGATTACCGCGTGCATCAAAATTCCCTGATAAAAGTAAATTTTTAGGAACATTTGAAATAAGAAAATTCAGAATGATATATAATTCGAGTAAGAAAGATGTAGTACCTTTTCATCAATAAGAATCAATACGAAAGATGTAATACCTTTTCATCAATAAGAATCAATGTCGAGCCTTATCATGTTAGGGCTTCGTTTGTGATTAATAAATTCCCATACCCTACAGTCTCGTACCCTAACCATCCAGTCATTGCGAGAAGAATTCTGTCTCAAAGAAGTGAATATGACATTTTTGGTAAAGTTTCTCCAATTGTACAAGAATAAATGGGACTTAAGTAGGCAAGGCTGAAAGAAGTGATGGAGAATGGGTGTAATGAAGGTTTGAAGGCATTTTATAGATCAATTTAGCATAAAGGCACAATGTTTCGGAAGAGGCACAACTAGTGGTTGTTTCCAACGATCAAGAGGCATCCTTCAGCAAATTTGTGTCAGTGAGGCATAGTATTCATTAGGTTGTGAAACAAATGCCAG
Source organism: Solanum pennellii (assembly GCF_001406875.1). Classification (NCBI taxonomy): domain Eukaryota; kingdom Viridiplantae; phylum Streptophyta; class Magnoliopsida; order Solanales; family Solanaceae; genus Solanum; species Solanum pennellii. Next base: position 42,923,356 of record NC_028637.1, on the reverse strand, counting down.
ACAGTTTGGCATGTTTGCGTTGAGCTGCCCTATGATGTGGGGATATTATTAGGGAGGGTATTTTTGGGAATAAAAAATAAATAATGTTTTATGGAAGGTGGGGCACCACGTAGGCAGCATTAAGGTTTTCGTTTATATATATATATATATATATATATATATATATATATATATATACACACACACGCGCGCGCGCGCACACACGCGCGCGCACACACACACACACACTCACACACACACACATATATATATATATATGTGTGTGTGTGTGTGTGTACTTTGTTCATGTTGAGTAGCTCATCGATATCATGATTTGTGATTTTTAATGAAGCATTGCGACTTTTAGAAAAAATTCTGACTTTTCTGAAAAGTTGTGTCTTTAATGAAAGTTGCGACTTTTATGAAGAGTTGTGAGTTTTGAGAAAGGTTGTGACCTTTATGAAAATTTGTGACCTTTCGAAGGGTTTCATCTTTTCTACATCTTGTTAACCTTTCAGATAAGGCACAATAAACATTTGCTCAGACTACCCTTTGTCGTCTATAAATATATAGATGGATTTCCTCTCATTTTAAAATAACAAAAATTATGAACTACTTCTTCTTCCGGAAAATTAAATATTCATGTATTTGGGTTTTATTGAGTGGCTCACTGACATTATTGTTTATGTTACAAATCCTGGTATCGATTTCATAGTCATTAATTTATGCTTATGTTATTAAGAATAACTGATAAGATGTTATAATTTTAATTTTAATTTACAGTATTAAAGTTTCTACTACGTAATCTTGTATGTAAGATAATGTAGTCTTTTAGTTTTAATGACGGCTATGCTTAAGTATTATTTTATAAATTCAATGATATTAAATTCCTGCGCGAAGCACGGGTAATTTACTAGTTTTACATATGTTTTTCACCCTTTATTTTTGTAGAAAAAAAGAGAAAAATGTTTTTTGTCAATTGACATAGAGTGTCACAGAATTTGGGGGGAAAAAAATTAAATCGCTCAAAAATAATTTTCAAGGTGTAGATATTATGCTTTTTTTAAATCTCTCTATTAGTTTAGGAAAAAAAAGGATTCACGTGAGTAATAGAGACACAAGATTAGGGTAGTAAGAGAGGGACATGCTAAGAGTTGATGCGTCTATCCATCCTTACTTTTTCCCTTTCTTTTGCCCCCCCCCCCTTCCCCTCCTCACCCCC
>NC_028637.1:42910419-42921295 GCF_001406875.1 Solanum pennellii | reverse complement strand
ACCCTCCTGTAATTATTTTTGCTTTTTTAAAATAATTATTTATCATTGTCTTATTTCATCCTCTTAAGAATGTGCACCTTAAATTTAATATTTTTTCTTAATTTGAACTAAAAAATTAAAATTTAATTTAATGGCACTATTTTTCACACATTAATTTATGTCTTGTCTCAACCCTAACCATCGTTTGATTGATGCTGCTACTTTAATTTGGTAAGACATTAGATAATTTTCAGAATGTTATATAAAAAAAATTGGTACATGCTACAATTACTTTACTATACTCAAAATTTATCTTAGAATGATGAAATTTATGAACTATTTTACCTCTTGAAAACAAGTATACAACTGAAAATTTTAGTAGCAAACCTATCACACCCCGAGCCTACACCCTGGGTGGGACTAACACTCCGAGACCATTGTTCATTCCCAAGCGAACCCTTGGCCTGACTTTGTGAACTCAGCAGAAGACTAAACTCCAAAATGAAAGGCTAGTTGTCTACGAAGCCTTTAAGCTGACTGGAGAGGGATGCTGGTACAGACCCCACGACATTCTAAAAACTTAACTACTAAAGTAACTGAAATGGATGTCCATCAGAATGCAAGGAGGCTTACCGCTGACTCTCGAGCTAAATCTGAATTAACGAAGTGGCGCGTGCTGATCGTGGTTACTTGCGTCTGCATCATAAAACATAGCAGGCCAACTGGCATCAGTACATTGAATGTATGAGTATGCTATTTGGAATGCTAAGTACAATGATAAAGCTTGAAATGGAGTAAGGAGGAATATTCCATGGCATTACAGATAATATGCAATATAAAGCAATAATAAACTAATAATATAACAACTCAATATAAAGAATTGTGGATAATATGCAATATATAAGTATTTAAAACTGATAAAACAGTGTAATTCTCGGTTCATTATAGATATAAAAATAATAAACTCAACTTTACTTATAAAGGAAAGTAATATAGTTTCTGTGGGACATTCTATAACCGACCACCACCACTATGAGCCTAAGTGGTGATACAATGTCTTTCCCGCGCTGCCAGAACTGTCCTACACTTTGCAGTCGCATAGGATATCCTCTACCTACTGGATCTACTAGCTAACCTTACGTGATCATCTTAAAAGTATGACACGTTAATACCCATGATGGGTACATGGTTTACTTGGGGACTTGAGTTATCTGAACTCTCATTCCCACATCGATGATCAATACTACTCCCAAAATGTTCTTTAGCTTCCTTCATTTGGGTTGAAATAATTTACTGAACCCTTTATCTTAAAAAGCTCCTTTTGGAAACAAAGTTCCCCTCATTAGTTCAGAACTCTTTTGAAACTTCTTAGTTTTCTTTTAACTTAAATGTATTTTTACTTTTCTCAACCTTTAGGGAATAATTAGTCCCTTTTATAACTTTAGAGCAATGAAATCAACTCTTAAACTCACTTAAATTAAACTTTAACTCTTAGGGAATACTTAGTTCCCTTATACCTTTGTGAGAAATGAACTCAATCTTTATTCTTTTCCTAAAATAGAACATGAGCTTTAAAATGAATTAAAAACGAAGTAAGACTCTAAGAACTTTGAAAACTTTTCTCTTACTCACTTCATAGCTTTAGACTTGACTTGTTACTTTCTTGACTTTGATTCTAAACTTTCCTTTGAATTTGGATTATGGATTCTAGGATCATAATCTCATGTTTATAGATGATTTCATGAGGTTTAGATGTAATTTAGAGTGTTGGAATCAACTAGGAATGAAGAGTACATCACTTACGAACTAGTACAAAAAGATAGGGAAATAACAGAGTCTGAGGGGGTCGAGGCGCTCTAAGAGGCGCGGGGCGCCAGGGCCTGTCGGACAGACCCTGGTTTGGGGTGCTCTGGATTGCGTACCGCGCCGGGGTCTGTCAAACAGATTCTTCCTTGAGGCGATGTGGTAGGTGAAGCGCCCCAATGAATGTCCAAAGCGATTTTGGACTTTTCTTCTCCGATTTTCACTCTAATTCTTCTAAACTCCCATGGATCCCACGCAAACACTAGGTATCACTAAATACTTCATACCCAACATATCAGACCCTAAACAGTCCAGAAACATGGATTAAAACTACAATATATGAATTACGATTCAATCAACAAAATTCCATAATAATTTTGACAAGAATTTCCATGTTCGTTATTCACTAACTCAGACTTTGTTGAATATAAACAAATTGAGTATGGGTGAAGTGATCCATCACCGAATGATATCACATACCTTGATATGGACCACCCCTAACGAAATCCGCACAAAAATTCTTGGCATTCTTACGTCTTTTTCTTTCTCCTCCTCTTTTCTCCTTTTCTTTTAAAGACCTATCGTATTTTTTAATTGTGTAAACTGAATGCGATCAGCTTAGACCCCAACTAAATACCACAAAAAAGAAATTAACAATTGATTTAGGAAAAGACCAAAACTCCCTTAACAAATCTGGATTTGGACTTTTCTCTGCCCAACTTCCGAAAGTCATATCTCCCTCATACGGAATATCGTAAACTTGGCGTCATTGGAAAGATCTTCCAAAGAGCTTTATATCCATATACGGTACACACCCAAACTCTTCTTGATCTATAAGTTATGACCGTTTGAAAATGACCAAAACTCACTTTTGAAAGTTGGAAATTTTCCATATTTCCCTACTTATTTCCAAAATGATTATTCTTGGTTTTCTCATCTTATTCTTAGTTAATTCAAGTTACGAGATGTTACAATATCTCCCCCGGGAACATTCGTCCTCGAATGAGAATTCTTTGACTAAGCTAAAAGTAGTTACATCATTTGAGCACTCAACAAACAAAAGCAAGTAATAGTACGCTTATGCATAGACTTATTGAGTGCTAAGAAGAGAATTTAGTACCTTGATCTGCATTCTCACCGAATTCAACAAGATGTGGATATCTCTTCTTCATATCCTCCTCATCTTCCCAAGTCGCTTCTTCAATGAATTGGTTCGTCAAAGGACCTTGACTGAAGCAACTTCCTGTGTCCTCAACTTGCAAACTTGACGATTCAAAATCTGAACCGGAATTCCTTTATATGATGGGTTATCCTTAATTTCAATATTCTCTGTTGGTACTATCAATGAAGGATCACCCAAGCACTTCTTCAACATAGAAATATAGAATACCATATGAATTGCTTCTAACTCTTGTGGTAGCTCAAATTCATAAGCAACATTGCCCACTCTTTTTGAGATTCTATAACGACTTATATACCATGGACTAAGTTTACCCTTCTTACCAAACCTCATAACACCCTTCATGGGTGAAACCTTAAGATAAAGTCAATCATCTACTTGAAACTCTAATGAACTTCTCTAAACGTCTGTGTTGGATTTCTGGTGGCTTTGTGCTGTCTTCAACCTTTCTTGAATCATTTTTACCTTCTACATAGCTTGGTGCATTAAATCTAGTCCTATCGAACAACTTCAAACCACCCAATAGGATATCTTCATCTTTTCCCATAAAGAGCTTCATATAGAGCCATTTGGATGCTTCAATGATAACTATTGTTGTAAGCGAACTCAATGAGAGTTATGTGATCATCCCAACTTCCCTTGAAGTCAATCACACAAGCCTCAACATATCTTCTAAAGTCTATATAGTACGCTCTGCTTTCCTATTTGTCTGAGGATGAAAATTCATACTCAAATTCACTTTTGAACCCAAAGATTTCCAGAATTGTGCAGTAAATTGAGCACCTCTATCTAAAATAATGAAGACTAGAACTCCATTGTAAGACCCCCAAAAATGAGTTAGGGTGTATAGATCCTAACATATTCTTCATAAGTTTATAAGTTCCTAAAAAATTTTAAATGTTATTGAGGCAGTGTGTAAAGTTTGAGGTGATTTGGAAGTCAAAAACGTCAAGGGACGACCAAGACGTTGGACGACTAGTCGCCAAACTGGCCTTAGATGCTTTTATGTGTTTTTGAAAGTTTCATGAGCTTATGAAGTCTTAAAATGAGTTATAATGATGTTTATAAGCAGTGTATGAAGTTTCATGAAGTTTTGAGGTCAAACGTCCAAGAGGTTCGAAAGTTAGCCCTTGAGACGTTCATGTGTATCTTAAGTGTGCCTAGCCTATTTTAAGGTGTTGCATGTGTTTGTTTTGGTTGAAATTGATGTGGAAGGTCTTAAACATGTTAAGGTATATATTCACGCTGTAAATTCCCGGGTATGACTTCCCAAGGGCCTCGCTGAAGGGCCCACAAGAAGGACCCAAGGGTTGTCGAGACATTGCCTTGGCAGTGTCAGTCGACGAGCTCAAGTGACGCCTCGTCAGTCCATCGACGCCCTTGGTTTGTAGGTTGAAACTTAGACTCAGGAGCTTAAGACAATAAGAAGCAACCTCAGTCACCATCGACGGAGCACCAGGACGGGTCATTGGTCCATCGACGTCCCGTCAATTGGTGTTCGCAGGTGTTGTCTGCAACTGCATGTCTGCGCACTGTTTTATTTAAGGGGTGAATGGGAAATTAACCCCACGTCCTAACCTGACCCTACTAGGTTTGTTTTGTTATATTTGGTTGTATTTAAGGGATCAGAAACGTGATCATCCCTACTCCAAATACAATTATCTCAAAATAGACTTCCCTCCAAAAATATTCTATCTAGTTTCTCCATTGAAGGTGAAGCTCATGACCACCTTGGATCTTGGATTACTATGGTTTCTTCATCAAGTTTTAGAGGTTTTCAACTATACAAAGGTATGGTGATCCTTCATCTCTAAGTAACCTTTCACTTGGAGAGTTAATCTCAAAGTTTTTAAAGAGATTTCATGATCAAAATTTCAATCTAAAAATGGGTTCTTTATCAAAAAACTTTTAATGTCTTAATCATGATGAATTGATGATAATGTGATGGTTTTAACGTTAAAAACAATCCAATTGCGTTGTGAACCCATGTTCCTTCCAAAAATTGATTTAGCCCTTACATGGTCATTGTGGTTTTGGCTTTTTATTGGTAGATTTGTGATTCTATTACTTTAAATTTGTTATATCTACTGCTGTTTACGTTAGTTGATGATGAATTGATGATGAAGGATCCATGTGGATCAATGTATGAATATTTGAACATGCCTAGTTTAGATTTCTAAGAGTTCATGTAACGTTGCCTTTTTAATGATTGATTGTTGAATTCGATTAGGTGAACATTATTATAGCTACTGTTTTAGCTTGATGTTATATATAAATTGTGGGTTTAAACCCTTGATGATCAACTCAAAAGAACCTTTATAAGGATTAATCTACATGTTTTAGCCTTAAGGTTTATAATGCTATGAACATAATGTGATCTCAATTTAGGGTAGATGAAGCATGATTTAGCATTAATTATTATGTCTTTAGCTACTGCCATAGATTGGTATTATTGGTATCATATGAATGTTGATAATGATGACCAAATCAAGGAATACTAGTAAGTGATGTAGTGTACATGTTGTAGTATGATCTTGTGGAGACTTGTACATGATTTCTTTCATGATTATGGTACTTTATATACTGTCCTATACTTTAATTATTGATGAAAGAGTAGTAATGGTCTATGAGGACCAAAGACTAAAGGATTGGTAAGAGTTGCTCTATTCTCCTACTTCTCTACTTCTTTATAGTATTGTTGATGATGCCTTGTAGGGCATTGTGTGTTATGGTCCACTTATGGTGGGGGTTTTACCTTATTGTCATTATATATGTGTTGACTATGTCCTTGAAGGCAAATTGATGAATATATGAGTGTGTGGTTATGATGATCACACTATGTGAAGCTTATGCCTACTTTCCTATTCTAGCTGTGATCTAGGTTGCATGGTCACCCTAGGGCATTAGAGTGAGTACTCTAATATGAGTTTATTGATAAATGTGCATGATTAATCTACCAAGTATTAGAATAAAAGGCTTAAACTTGTTTCATCGTTAAGTACTCTTGGCACATATTCCCCTTATATAAATCAAAATGATCCTAGATTATACATGGTACATATGTTTATATGTTGGATATTTGCCCATATCCAGTCAACTTGCTTCAATTGTCTAATCCATCATATATGTCATCTTGTCACATGTTCATATGTTTCCTTTATTGTTTATTACTCAACATTCTGTTAGACTATTATGTTAGCTCACCAGATCTACTTTCTCTATTGTACATTTATATGTACTTACTTGGAATATATATTCGTCCTTAAGTTGAATTTGTCCACACTCTTCCTTGGTTCCACATTCATGTATACTTTGTCTTTGATATTAGTCAGTGAATCATATAGAGTTCAAATATTTTGGCTGAAAGTTAAATGTCTTAACTTGATATGTGCTTCAATTTGAGATTTCAAAATGCTTATTGAGTCATAGAAGCTCCTAAGTATTATGTTGGTGTCACATTTTCTTCCCACGTCATTGTCATTATCGTAATTCCATATTCGTATCTCTTCTAATCCTGGTCCATAGTTTCAAATCTCAGTAATGATTATGACCTTAAAAATAGAAGTCGCAAAAGAGTTATGATTACCCAAAGAACAATTCCAAAAGAGTTATGAGCATCAAACAACAATCATGAAGATTAATGAATCTAAGTGAAGTTATTTATATAATTATGGGTGGCAGCCCAGGGCAAAATGCCTAGCATGGATCAATCCCAATTGGTATAGAAGGGTGGCATGTCAAGGGAGAAATCCTAGCATTGACCGATCCCTATTGGTATAGAAAGGTGGTAGCTCAGAGGCGAAAACCTAGCATGGGCCGATCCCAACTTATGAAATTATGAAGACAACATTCCAGGGGTTAAAATGCGTAGCATGGGTCATCCTCTTCTACCATTTATCAGTTGGTCATTTGTATCATATGTCTTATAACTATTATAATGCACAAAAAAAGTAAAGAAAAGAATGTAACATACAGAATTCCACAAGTATTAACCAAAGTGGTCTCTAATCCTTATCTATTGGTATTTTGTTTCACTTGAGCTCTCATTTTACAAGTGGATGTATTATGCCTTACATATTACATTCTTTCGTACTGACGTCCCTTATTAGGACGCTGCATTTCATGTTGTATGTAAAAGTACTCAACTAGTAGATCTCCCCAATAGAAAACACATTATACTCGGCGGTTGTTGGTGATCTCTAAGTTGATTTGGGGTTTAGCCGAGTCTTTACTATGCGTATTTTCATAGTGGTACCATTATGGATTCAATTAGCGGCTTTGTAGACATTGTAAAGCTATCATTTGTATTCATAATTTCACTTGTCACATGTATAGGTCAGCTAGTCAACAAATGTTGTATATGAAGCTTCTCATCAGGTAGTTTATTTGCATCGTAGTTTATTTTCTCATTATAGATCAGTTGTAAATCATGTGTTCATATGTTACTTTTCCACCTCACTTGGAATTGTGGCATGACACGTACACTCTACCTTCCCTAGAGACTTTGTGGGATTACAATGGGTGTGTTGTTATTGTTGTTTAATCCAAAAGAATGAGAGACCGAAGATGATTTCACACTTCGTATTGGTGTTGGAAGGACGATATAAAGGCTCGCCTCTAAAGTCGTGTGATAAAAATACACCACCGAAACTTAAGGCAGGTTCTATATATTGAGTGGTGGTTAGGCCGACTGTTGTATAGGGCGAATTGTTGATCAGTTAAAAACTCGCCTGTCTACAAGAAGTGAGGTGCAACAATGAAGATGTTGTGGTTGATGTGTGGGAATATTAGGAAAGATAAGAATAGGATAGGAGTGGCTCGTGTGGATAAGATAAAAGAAACAAGGCTAAAATTGTTAAGACACATGAAGAGGAAATGAACAAATACTCTATTTAGGAGATGTGAAAAGTTGGAAATGGTGGGTTCAAGGAGAGGTAGACCAAAGAAGTATTAGAGACATGTTATTGGACTTGGCATGGTGCATCTTTAACTTACCGAGGACATGACTTCAAATAGAAATTATGGATATTATGGATTAGGGTAGAATGTTAATAGTAATTAAGTATTGTCTCGCTTTCCTGCACGAAAGGCATACTGGTAGTTTAGAGAAATGTACTTGTTCTCCTCTCATTCTAGTAGTATTAGTATCTGTTTTCATAGTTCCTCAGTTTGTGATTTCTATTGCTACTTGTTATTTTTGGAATCTCGATTGTTGCATTATTTTGCTATTGCTACTCTTCCTCTTTTTGAATGTTAAGTAATGATTTCCCTATTTGACATGCCTACTTTACGATTGTTTTCCCTTTTCAAACTGCTTTGAAATATTTTACATGAGTCGGGGGTCTATAAGAGACAACATCAATACCTTCTCAAGGTAGGGATAAGGTCTGCGTAAACTCTTCCCTCCCCAGACTACACTCATGGAATTACATTGGGTATGTTGTATAAAGAGAACATATATAAGCACCTCAACTTTCCTATTAAACACATTATGTAATGAGTGGTCCTATTAACTCATGACTCCATGACTCTGGCAAACTTGAGCATCGTCTGGAAAGATATAGTGGCAACATTTTTAGATTCCATCCTTTCTCGACGGTAACCACTAATAATGTTTATCTAAGTTTTCTGCTCACTAAGGCACATCAATTGCAGCCACTACAAAATGTTCAAGTTGGCTATGTGAACATTCACATTAGGAGAAGAAGTTTTTTTCTAAATGTCCTAAAGTTAATGTAGCAAATGAAAGAAATACATATTCATATAACGGCAAACTAACTATTTAAATCGCAAGACGCGCCAACATGTGTTACTCTGCCCTTTCTAACTATACAACAAGACAGTAGCCTCTCTTTGACTAGCATATTGAACTAATTGTTTATAAGGAAAGCATAAAACAAGGCCCTATAGATGACAAGACATGCCAAAAGATATTACTCTCTAATCAAACATCTAACAAGGCACAAAGACAATTTGACTTTCATATTGAACTAATTGTTGCAAAGGAAAGCATAACCGAATAATTTAAGTTTGAAGTTGAACTCTTAAGGGTCGTTTGGTACAAAGATCAATAATGCAGGGACTAGTAATGCAGAAATTATTTTTATCAAGTGTTTGGTTCATTGTTTCTTACCTAGTTTTGTGTGTGGTTTAAAACTCAACAAAAAAAATTATTTCCAATTACACCCTTGAGTTATTCTGCGATTTTCTATTTCATTTATTGTGTCAAGGTAGATAATTGATGGACAATTGTTTTTTATAGAATAATTAACTAGCTAGGTGAATAAAAAATTTATTTTCATGTTCACCATTTTTTCACTTAAATTAGTTGAGAGTAAATAATTATCATCTTAATAAATTGGAGTTAATATCTCAAAAGGTCACACAACTAAAACAATTTATAGAGAAAATTTATTGAGTTTTTTTTAATCAATAAATTAAAAACACTATTTATCATATATTATATATATATATATATATATATATATATATATATGCTCTTGTTTTAGACTACGTATGTAATGTTTAATGGACTTCTTTTAAGAGGCAATATTTGACTTATGAATTGATCTTAAATTCATATCAACATTAGGATATTAGTCGGATTATAATATTTTACATTAATAATAACTACATTAAATAACTCATATTTTAGAAAAAAATTATATCAAAATAATAATATTTGGAAGCTAATTATATTTCAATTAATTTATTAGTATACATAAAAAATGTAAAATCAAGAAAAATAAACAAAATGATTAAAATGATTTGAGGGGGTATTTTTGTCTTTACCTAGATTAGTCCATGCTATTAGATCTAATACCACCAAACACCCTCTAATACCATGTAGGGTATATAACTAATCCATGGATTTACTATACATAGACCCAAAATTCCTAACAAACATAATGCTAAATAATACCGCACATAATACTTGGACTATTTCTCCTAAAACTCCCTACTAAATGACCCCTTGGAGCATAGGATGGTCAAATTAAACATTACCATTATCCATAATACGTGTCAAACATTTTAAAACTTCATGTCTCACATATATTAGGAGGGAGAAGTAAAATCTAAAAGTAAATGCTCAAAGGTTGTAATAGCTTCAAAATAAGATTGACAAATAAAATTTACTCTCTTCATCATGTGAGTGTTGTTATGAAAATAAATTAGAATATCAGTCAATCACATTTTAAAATATGCGTTTTCAGACATGATGAAGTACTTAGCTTTGGATCGAGCATTTATATGCTGATCTGTCTTGTCTTGAATGTTCCTTTTAACCTGAAAAAAAAAAACAAATCATATCTCCATATCCATATCTAAGCTAGAAGTATTCTGATAAGAAAATACATACATTGATGGATAATATATTGAAAGATTCAATCCTTCAGACCTATGTTAAGTGACAAGATTGTGTTCACATTTTTTCCACTAGTGGTCTATCATACAATCATCAAACTATTGACCTTCACAATGAGCAGCTATAACCAGAATCCACGAACAGATCAATGTATTATGTACAAAACAACCTCCAAATTCCAATGGTCATATTTCTAGTCCTCCTAGATTTTATTCGCAAACTTCATGGAGTTGTACCAGTCAATCAAGGAAACGGAGGTAAATTTTTGCTAAAAAAAGTTCCACTAAGGGTCTGTTTGATATGAAGGAAAACGTTTTTTCAGAAAATTAAGGAAAATAACTTTCATTCAAAAATTAAGGAAAATATTTTTCAAAACTTTCATCTAATTTCAAATTACACTTTTTTGGTAAAAAATTCATTTTTAAAAAATATTTTCAATTTCAAAATTTTACTTTTTCACGCGATCCTCCCCACCCCCACCCCCACCCCTAAAAGAAGTTTGATTTTGTTTTTAAAAATATTTTCAACTTCAACTTTTTTATTTTTTA
>NC_028637.1:42857278-42910189 GCF_001406875.1 Solanum pennellii | reverse complement strand
AATCTTAATTTTGTTTTTAAAAAATATTTTCAATTTAAAAAAAAAAAATTCTACTCTAGTAAAACTAAAAGTTCATTCTAAAAAAAGATCATTCATAAATGAAACACTAAAAATCATTTCCAGAAAATATTTTCTATTTCATCCTTTCACGACGGTAACCACAAAAAATATTTATCTAAGTTTCTTGCTCACTAAGGCACATCAATCATAACCATTACAAAGTATTAATGAAAACTTACAAGATAACAAAAAATACAAGATTACAACTAAAAATGAAAATGAAGAAAATAAATTGTTTCGAGGCTGAGACGCAGATATCTCGCTTTCTTTCAGGAGATTCAAGCCCACTGCAGCAAATGATTTCACCGGTCCAGTAGTAGTCCTCTTTGACTTGTCCCCTCCAGGATACAATAGCCTTCAAAAAGTATAACTCAACAACTCTAGACAAGAGTTGAGTCGAAATCTCCACAAAAAGAACATCTTCCTTCAACATATAATACTCTCTTTTGTATAATAAATATAGTTGAAGACTTAGAATATTTTCTATGTCTCAACTCTCTCTTTCACTTACACTAACCTCAATATAATACCACTCATCTTTTTCACTCTATATTTTCTTGTACTTCTCTTGTTTCTTCTCGTATCTCAACACAAATGAAGACTACACTATTTATAGGTGATGAATTCTTCCTTGCAATGAATAGGAGATAGTGGGTAGTAAATTTACCAAATGAATAGCTCAAATGTTACATAAGTTACAAGACATAAATAAAGAATAATGAATGAAATGAAGAGTTGGTGGTTACATAAGTTAATAAAAACTAATGACTATTTTCTTTCACAATTGATGAGAGTAAAAAAGCACAAATGTAATGTCCATCAATAGACATAACATGATATATAATTTGATATATAATATATATTTTTATTAATATTAAAATTGTTATTTGTAGTTTTGATGATTTGACAAACTTAGGGACCTCATAAAGGTACCGGGTTTTCTACATGAGTATTGCAGGTGTCTTGTTTGAAGTATTGCAGATGAAACAAACCCAGGGACCTAGTAGAGGTACCAGGCTCTCGTGAGAGTGAGCCAGTCGACTGCCAGCTGGAGATAGTACAGAAAGTAGGTGCACACTTCCCGATGGCGTCAGAAAGAGTGACCTTTCCAACCAATGGCAAGATGTTTAGGAAAGGGACTTGTCAATACAAAAGACACTTTCCTAAACACTTTTTGGTAGCTTTTGCAACTTGATAAAAACTTTTCAAGAACTCTTGTAAAGGCTAACAAAAGGAAAAAGGCAGAATCAAATTCCACATACAACTGCAACATCTGGAGATATTCGTCTGGTTGTTTAGGAATTTATTCTCATGTTCTTGAACTGTAAACCACTCCTGAATCTATAAAGGAATTGGTGTGTTGTGTCAAAGTCTAAGTTGTCCAGGTGGGATAGCTTAGTGGGTAGATTGTTTTTTCTACTTAGGCTTGTTAAGCAATAGAGGATTATTGCTTAACGGTAAGATTGATAACTCTTTCTTACGTTTGGTGTAATCGTGTTTCGCTTTTGCTTTTGAAGATTAGTGAAAACGATTGAAAATCCTGTGAGACAGGTCGTGGTTTTACTCCCTTAAGCAAGGAGGTTTCCACGTAAAATCATTGTGTTGATTTTACTGCATTTAACTTCCTGTTTTACTCATTAGTGTAGTAAGGGACCTGGTCCATTACTGTTAAGTGAAGGCATACATTCTATCAAGTGGTATCAGAGCAGGCACTCCCTATTTGGTTAACACCAAGGAAGTGATATTGTTCTAGAATGGCTGCTCCACTAAATCTCGAAGAAGGTCAGTCGTCACACAGACCTCCTCGTTTCAATGGACACTTCTACAGTTGGTGGAAAGTTAGAATGCATGACTACCTCATGGCTGAAAACAGCGAGTTATGGGATATCGTACTGGATGGACCATTTGTTCCGATGATGGATGAAAAGGATGGAGAGAAGACTATCACTTTTTGAAAGCCTAGGCAGAAATACGATGAAGCTGACAGGAAAAAGATTGAAAAGGGTTTCAAAGCTAAAACTCTCCTGGTTTGTGGGATAGGACCTGATGAGTTTAACAGAGTGTCAGCCTGTGAATCTGCTAAAGAAATCTGGGATTGCTTGAAGACTGCACATGAAGGAACTGAACAAGTCAAAGAATCTAAGATTGACATGCTCACCTCACAATATGAGAACTTCAAAATGAAGGAAGGAGAAACAATACATGACATGTTCACCAAGCTGTCTTCTATTACTAATGAGCTGCGAAGTCTGGGTGAACCTATAAGCATGACCAAACAAGTCAGGAAAGTGCTTCGAATTCTTCCAAAGTCCTGGGAGAGCAAAGTTGATGCCATTACAGAAGCCAAGGACTTGAAGGTGCTGACTATGGATGCCTTGATTGGTAATCTGAAAACACATGAGATGAATCGAAACTATGATTTGTCTAAGAAGGAAGCCAAGAAGGACAAGTCATTGATGCTAAAGTATAAATCAGATGAAGATTCAAGTGATGATGAGGATATGGCATACCTCATTAGTAGATTTCAAAAAATTGTGATGAGAAACAAAACCTATAAAAAGGGAACTAATGGGACTCGAAATGCTGCTCAAGGTGATACTTGCTACAAGTGTGGAAAATCTGGGCATTTCATCAGAGAGTGTCCTTTGCTTAAAAATGAAAACAAGGAACATCAAAAACACAGGGGTGACAAGGAAAACAGAAGGGACCTGGTACCTGGAAACAGAGATCGTAAAGCTGCTACTGATATGGTTGTCAAAAGGGCTCTTGCTGCATGGGGGGATTCTTCTAGTGACTCAGAAGATCCTGATGAGCCAAAGGATGTGTCAATGGTTGCTGTGCATAAGGAGGGAACTGTCTTCAATGAAATGTTTGCCCTCATGGCACACACAGAAAATGAAGAAGAAGATAATCAAGTAACTCTTCTTGACATGAAAAATGACCTGGATAAATATTCTCTTAAAAAATTGAGAACCTTGGCAAAAGTCATGTTAGATTCTGTGATAGAGTTAACATCTGAAAGAGATAACATGATTGTTGAACTTGAAATTTTAACTGAAAACAAAGGTCAATTTGAAGACACAATGTCAAGAATGGCGTCTCTGGAGTTAAAGAACTCTGAACTTAAGAATCAGTTGTGTCAGTTTACTGAAGAAGCTGAAAAACTGAATGGAAAGCCAAGTGGGTTGCAAGCTGAAATTCATGAAAAATTGAAGAACTCTGAGAAAAATCTCAGGTTGTCACTTGAAAAGAATAACAAATTAGAACAGGATATTTTGAAACTTAAGGAGGAACTTGAAAAATCTCTTAAGTGGACCAAATCCTCAAAGTTGCTGTCAAATGTGACAAATCAGAGTAATTTCAATAAGAAAGGACTAGGAAGTCTGAACATAAGTCCTCCTTATAATCCTCATAGTAAGTATGTATTTGTGTCTGACAATCTGTTGTGCTTGCATTGTGGTAAGAATGGACATTTGAAGAATGAGTGTGTTAATTGGAGAAACTCATGTGAAAGATACTCTAATTATGCTGAAAGACAAAACGCACCAAATGAGAGACCTGGTCCTACAGAGCCTGTCTCAACTCACAATTTTTCAAAGAAAAAATCTGTTCATGCCCCTAGGTCTTTTGTCAGAAAGATTCAAAGTCTACCATATTGGACCAAGAACTATCTGATCACTCCTTTGTCTGCCTACTGGGAACTCAAGCTGAAATGGGTTCCCAAGCTTAACAAGTGATTTTTGGTGCAGGTGAGTGAGAGGAGCAGCAGTCAATGTTGGTATATGGATAGTGGCTGCTCTAAACATATGACTGGTGATGTAAAGAACTTCCTCTCACTCAAGACCCTCCAAGGAGGAGGTGTCTCATTTGGTGATGGCAAGAAGGGGTACATTTTGGGAGTTGGCAAAGTAGGAAGATCTCTTGAAGATTCAATTGACAATGTTTACCATGTGGATGGATTGAAGTACAGCTTGCTAAGTGTGTCACAAATCTGTGACAAAGGAAATGAGGTCAAATTTACTTCTGAAAAATGCACTGTGGTGAGTTTGACTACAAACAAGGTAATTCTCACTGCACACAGAAGTAAAAATATGTATGTGGCAAACTTGGAAATCTCTCATGGAGATGACTTAACATGTCTCAGTGCTCAAAATGAAAATGCTGATCTCTGGCATCGTAGGCTGGGACATGTGAGTTCATCTTTATTGAATAAGTTGATTTCAAAGGACCTGGTCCGAGGGTTGCCCAAAATGAAGTTTGCTGAAAATAAAATATGTGAAGCTTGTGTTAAAGGAAAGCAAATCAGATCATCATTCAAGCCCAAGAATCAGGTAACATCATCAAGAACTTTAGAGCTGCTTCACATGGACCTTTGTGGACCCTTGAAGGTTCAAAGCAGAAATGGCAAGAAATACATCTTGGTGATTGTTGATGACTATTCAAGATACACCTGGACGAGATTTTTGAGATCAAAGGCAGATACAGCGGATGAGCTGGTGGTTTTCTTCAAAATGATTCAAACCAAATTGAATCAAGTTGTGTGCAGCATTAGATCTGATCATGGGACAGAGTTTGAAAACTCGACATTGGATAGATTCTGTATGGAAAATGGTACAAGCCACAACTTCTCTGCTCCAAGAACTCCTCAACAAAATGGAGTGGTGGAGAGAAAGAACAGAACCTTGGTGAACATTGCCAGAACTATGATTATTGAATCAAATCTTCCTCAAAGTTTCTGGGCTGAAGCTGTTAACACAGCATGTCATGTTACCAACAGGTGTCTAATAAGAGCTGTGTTGAACAAGACTCCATACGAACTGCTCAACAACAGGAAGCCAATGCTGAACTATCTTAGAGCTTTTGGATGCAGATGCTTTGTGCTGAATAATGGGAAAGATGATCTGGGAAAATTTGATCCCAGAAGTGATGAAGGAGTATTTGTTGGATATTCTTCATCCAGCAAAGCTTACAGAATATTCAACAAACGAACACAATGCATTGAAGAAAGCATTCATGTTGTTTTTGATGAAAATGGAAGCTTGAAGAATGATGGATCAAATGATGATGATGATATACTCAAAATGCTAACATCCAAGAAGATTGAAGGTGCTGAAACTGATGCAGATCAACAACTGAATTATGATTGTGACGATCAGAATCACAGTCCACCTGAAGAGGATGCTGAGGTTGAACAGGATGATAAGGTACCTGGTTCTACTCAAAACTCCAGCCAGAGTACATCAGACTCTCCAGAAGATGACGTCACTCCTGATGAAGAAGATCATGCTGATCTGCAAACTCAGTCTGCTGCAAAGTCAGGATGGAAGCATAGTTCATCTCATCCTCTGGATAATCTCATTTCTCCCTTGAATTCTGGAATTCAAACTAGATCAAAAACAAGAAATCTAGTTGCATTCTCAGCATTCATATCATCTATTGAGCCTAAGAATGTTAAAGAAGCATTAGGTGATGCAGACTGGATCAATTCTATGCAAGAAGAACTCCATCAGTTTGAAAGAAGTAAGGTATGGTACCTGGTTCCTCGACCTGAAGGCAGAACTATAATAGGAACTAGGTGGGTATTCAGAAACAAACTTGATGAAAATGGAGTGATTACTAGAAATAAATCCAGGCTGGTGGTGCAAGGATACAATCAAGAAGAAGGAATTGACTATGATGAGACTTTTGCACCTGTTGCCAGAATGGAAGCTATTAGAATCCTAATAGCTTTTGCTGCTTTTATGGGGTTCAAGCTGTATCAAATGGATGTGAAGAGTGCATTTCTGAATGGAGATCTCAAGGAGGAGGTGTATGTCAAGCAACCACCTGGCTTTGAAGATGCAGAGCTGCCAAATCATGTGTTCAGATTGAATAAGGCACTATATGGTCTGAAACAAGCTCCAAGAGCATGGTATGAAAGGTTATCAAAGTTTCTGCTGAAGAATGGTTTCAAAAGAGGCAAGATAGACAATACTTTGTTCCTATTAAAAAGAGAACAAGAATTGCTTATCATTCAAGTCTATGTGGATGACATAATCTTTGGAGCTACTTCAGAATATCTCTGTGAAGAATTCTCATCACTGATGGGAAGGGAGTTTGAAATGAGTATGATGGGTGAGTTGACATTCTTCCTGGGGCTGCAAATCAAGCAATCATCAAACGGGATTTCAATATGCCAGGAGAAGTATATCAAAGAGCTGCTGAAGAAATTCAATATGGTTGATTCTAAACCTATTGATACTCCTATGGGAACAAATTCCAAGATGATAGTAGAAGAATCTGATCCCCTTGTGAATCAGACAATGTACAGAGGAATCATTGGCTCCTTGTTATATCTAACTGCTAGCAGGCCTGATATTGTGTATAGTGTTGGAATGTGTGCCAGGTTTCAAGCATGTCCTCGTGATTCACACCTGAAGGCTGCAAAACGTATTCTTAGATACTTGAAGAAAACAGGGGACCTGGTTCTCTTCTATCCTGCAGGTGATACTTTTGATTTAGTTGGTTTTGCAGATGCTGATTTTGCAGGCTATCAAGTTGACAGGAAGAGCACCTCTGGAATGGCTCATTTCCTTGGATCATCACTTATCTCTTGGGGTACCAAGAAGCAGAACTCTGTGGCTCTTTCAACTGCTGAAGCTGAATATGTAGCTGCTGCAGCTTGTTGTTCTCAATTATTGTGGATCAGACAACACTTAGAAGATTTTGGAATCCACATCAAAGCAATTCCTCTTATGTGTGACAATACTAGTGCTGTTAGTATGGGAAAGAACCCAGTCCATCATAAGAGAACAAAGCACATTGATGTTAGACATCATTTTTTGAGAGATAATGTTGAGAAGGGAAATATTGTGCTCACATATTGTCCAACGGAGGAACAGATTGCAGACATTTTCACCAAGGCTCTCAGCAAGGATCAATTTGAGAGGAATCGGTTAAAGTTGGGGATGTTGATCTCCAAGTGATGCCTTTAGCCTCAAACAGTGGAACTCCCTTGATGGCTAAAATTGCTGTGCAGGTATCCTTTGTGTGAATTTTAAATATTTGAACAAGATCTCTTTTTGTATCTTTAGTAGGTATACTCTCAGTAGGGACCTGATCAGCAAAAGAAGAGACTAGAACAATTAAGGAATGAAGTTAAACTCTATCATGGTACCGGGTACCTGTCCAGGTTAGCATTTTTACATTAAATTTAAACTAAAATTTTGACCGTTGAAAAATGCCACGTGTCAGTCATCGGTTACTCTGACCGATCAGTCCAATCGTTTCTCTCTCAAACGACGCATCTACTCAAGGACCTGGCACCCTTTCACTTCTTTTAAAAAGGCGTTTTTTTTCTCTTTGGAACTCTCATCTATTTCTTAACTTCATTTCTCTCCTTTTCATCAAAGGGCTTATCAAATTCAAAGGCCAAATCTGTCCTCTTCTTCCTTTTTGCTCTTAAACGAAACCCTCCCGTATCACAAACATGTCTTCCTCTTCATCTTCTTCTAAGAAAATGTTGGATGCCCTTAGTGAAATTGAGCCCCTTGCATTCTACTCTCCAACAACTGCTCAAGACAGACTTCCTCCCCCATCCAGTCCTCCACAAAATACTCCGGACAACCCTTTCTTCTCTATCGATTTAAACACTTCTTCAGTACCTGGTCCATGTGAAGACATGTTGCCTGACAACATGTTTGAGGGAGATCTACCAAAACACAGGGCTTCCGAGTCAAATATTCTGGCAGCAAGTGAGGAACTTGTGATTGAGAGCCTGTCAATGATGAGAGAAGAGGTCAGAGCAGAACATTCTGACGCCCTGGAAAGAGAAGAGGTAAGGCCCTCTCAGCCCATCTTTGATAAAACCCCCGATTTAGGGCGGTATTCATCTTCCTCTTCATCTGAATCTGCAAGTGAGGAAGCATCGTTAAAATGGAAGGTGGAAAGTCGAAAAGGGAAGGAAAAGGTCATGGAGGAGACCCCTAAGAGACGACCTAATACAAGGTCTGTTGCACAAAAACTGATGGTGGATGCCTTGAAGGCAAGTGCACGATCTGCTGCTGCAGTCAGAAGTGCACGAACCTTCAAGGTATCAAATTTTAGGATACCTAAATAAAAGTTGGTTGAGTTGTCTGGAGAAGAGGGTGAAAAGAAAAATAACAAGAAGAAGTCAGAAAAGAAAAAGGAAAGGCTTACCAAGAAGGTTGAAAAGTCACAGTCAAAAGGGAAGAAATCTGAAAGGAAGAGGAAGCGGACACAGGAACCTGGTCCTCAAGCCAGGAAAGTTGAGAATGTCAACTTGCAAGAAGTAGTTGATAGTCTGAGGAAACAAGCAGTTCTCGCTGGAAGAGTGTTTGACATGGGGATTATTACTCTTCCGGGCATGGACTCTCTGCATGACATGGTGGAGATCCAGTCGTGGCTGCACCTGTTCAACAAGAAATCCCCCATCCTCCATGAAGAAGAGGTTCGTGAATTCTATTACAATGTTCAATTTCTGGAAGATGGGAGTCTCCTCACACGTGTGAACAATGTTGCTGTTTCTTTGAATGAGGAAGTGTTGGGCAAAATCCTCAGAGTGCCTACAGAGGGGACCCGGTCCGTGCAGGGAAAAGTCTGCTCTTCAGAATTTGCATCTATGATCTCTAAGACTCCCACAACTAAGGTTGCTGGGATCTATAAGAAAATTATGAAGAGTGACTATCAGCTGGTCTTCGAGTTTGTCAACAAAGTGATTCTCCCTCGCACTGAAAAGAGAACTCTTGCTACTGCTGCTGACTTGTACGTAATGGAGATGCTGTGCAGCTTTGAGGCCCTAAGTCTCCCTAGTCTCATGATTGAACACATTCACAAAACTGTTGTTGAGAGGAAGGGAGTTCATGGAATGGGGTATGGATACTTTCTCACTAAAGTATTCAAGCATTTTAGGATTCCTTCTTCCTGTTTTACTTATTAGTGTAGTAAGGGACCTGGTCCATTACAGTTAAGTGAAGGCATACATTCTATCAAAAATGTCACCCCAACACAGAGTCTTCAAGTTGGCTATGAAAACATTCACATTTGGAGAAGAAGTTTCTGTCTACATGTCCTAAAGATAATATAGCATAAGAAAGAATTACATATTCATACAACGGCAAAATAACTATCTAAATCGCAAGACATGCCAAAATTTATTACTCTAACCTTTCTAACCATACAACAAGACAACAACCTCTCTTCGACTAGCATATTGAACTAATTGTGTATAAGGAAAGCATAAAACAAGGCCCTATAGATGACAAGACATGCCAAAAGATATTACTCTCTAATAAAACGACATACTTAACAACGCACAAAGACAATTTGACTTGCATATTGAACTAACTTTTGCCAAGGAAAGCATAACATTATTATTTAAGTTTGAATGTTCCTTTTAACTTGAAAATATACACAAATTATATCTCATATATGTAGCCAAGCTAGAAGTATTCTGATAAAAAAATACATACATTTATGATAATATATATAAATTCAATCTTTCAGACCTACGTTATGTGAGTGTTCACATATTATTTCCAGTATTGGACTATCATATAATCATCAAACTATTGACCTTCACAATGAGCAGCTATAACCAAAATCCACGAACAAATCAAAGTATTCTGTAGAAAATAACCTCAAAACTCCGATTGTCATATTTCTAGTCCTCCTAGATTTTCTTTGCAAACTTTATGGTGGTAGATTTTTCCAGAACAAAGTTTCACTAAGGGTGTGTTTGTTTTGAAGGAAAAAAAATTTTCTGAAAATTAAGTAAAATGACTTCTCTTCATAAATTAAGGAAAACATTTTCCAAAATTTCATTCAACTTCAACTTACACTTTTTTTTTTTGTAGAACTTTAATTTTTAAAAAATATTTTCAATTTCAAAATTTTATTTTTTCACACGATCCCCCTCCCCCTACCCAAAAGAGAAGTTTTGAGTTTGTTTTTGAAAATACTTTTAAGTTCAAATTTTCATTTTTTTTCACCCCTCCCCCCTCGGCTCGACCTCACCGACCCACCCCAAGCCCGCCCCAAAAAAAATAATTGAAGTTTGTTACTTAAAAATATTTTCAACTTGAAATTTTATTTTTCCCCTGTCAGCCAACACCCCACCAACAAAAAATAAATTTTATTTTTAAAAAATATTTTCAACTTCAAATTTTTATCTTTTCTCCTGTACCTCCCCCTACCAGCCACCCTATCAGCCCTCCCACCCCACCCCCCAAAAAAATAACTTTGTTTTAAAAAAGTACTTTCAGTTTCAAGAATTATTTTTTACTCTAGTAAAAATAAAAGATGTTTCTCAAAAAAAAAATCATTCATAAATCAAATACAAAAAATCATTTTCGGAATATATTTTCTATTCACCAACCAAACATGAGAAAATAAGTTCAAAATCTACTTGTTTTCTAGGAAAACATTTTCCTTCATAGCAAACACACCCTAAGGGTAAAAATTATCAACCAACAAGCTTACAATCTAATTCACACTAAATTGTAGTGCACTTGCAGTTCGTTAATGTTTTACCTTTTGTTTTTCCTTTGGAACAGTAAATATTGTTCCTAGAGAAGTCTTTGTGCAGGAGACTTTATAATACTACTCTTACCATTCTCTAAAAAAAATATTTTAAAGCAGTTGATTTTGAATTGATTCTGAATAACAATTATCCAAAAAAAATCCTTGCCATTACCATCAGCTTCATGATACATGGCTAGATGCAACTACCACAAAAGTGTTGTAGAAAGAAATCAAGGAAACCAACCAAACACAACATGAGGCTGAAACATGGTGTTGAAGGTAGCAGGTAAACCAGCACATTAAAGGTTCTTAGAGAAACATTAAAAGTATATAACATTACATTCACAACTTCAAAAAATACGAAGAGAGTGAGAAAGAAAATGTACCGAAAAGTTCTACACGGAAAGGAAAACTGATTTTTCAACTTCGTATTAATAAATCCCAAGTGGACAAACAGTGATTGAAAAGGTATTTACATGATATACATCCCCAATAAAACAAAGAATTAAGGAAATGGGAACTTGTCAAATGTCGAATTATTCACTTCATCTTATGGAGGACAACTTTAGTTCCTTGAAACTTTTGTGAAGCATAGTTGTCTTTAATACTTGTATTTTTGGAACAAAGGGGATACGATTAAGGAGCAAGGAAATATGATGGACTTGATTGACTCTTTAAGCATATACTAGGAGTTCTTAAGTCCATCTCTATAATATTTATATAATCTAATTACTGTTTTCACTTTTCAGTTAATTTACTTATAAAAAAGGATAGATTTTCATTTGAGTAACACGATGAGAGAACTGTTTCTTAAATCCTTTAAGGAGAAAAAGAATATAAGAAGATTGTCTGACTTGAGTTTCAAACAAAAGTTGCCCATCCCTTACAAATTAACGGTTAAACATGAATAAGATGCTCTTGTCTGTGGAGCCCTCCTATTATTTTGAAGCTAATATTAAGTTTTAATCATTTAACAAACATAGAGATCTAACAAGGAACCAGATCCTTGTTATTAGGACTGTTGACAATGAAATGAATGAATAAACTCAGTGTAAGAAATATTTGTGTGTCATCATCAAAAAGGGGGAAAATGTTATATTCTAGATGTTCTGATCATCCTCACAAATAAAGGGACCTGGTCGCTGGAAGAATGCTCCCGCCAAGGTTCAAATGAGGTACAGAGGTAAAGATATCATGTCATGTGGTAGGTTAATAGTTGAGTGTACCTCACTAACAAGAAGGGAGGACGAAACTGTCAATTTTAGGTCTCACATATGTAGCGACCTAGTCTCGGACTGAGTTCTCTTATCCAGATCTTTAATGGGGTACAACTATAAAGTTTTCGTGTCATAGGTTTGTGAGGCATCAACGTACTACACCAATTAGAATGGACGAAGTTGTTTGTCCAATGCTCATTAACTCTTTATGGTTTACTTAGTCAACATGAAACAAAATATCTTCTCAAGAACTTACTATGAAAAGTTTGCAAGGGACCTAGTCCCTTCAAGACTGTATATTAAAGATGACTAGACATCGTGTCAGAAAAGCTGCCACTTCTGAGGTGGTAGGAGCACAACTCTTCTAAACAGAAGTCTCACATCCAATGGGCGGTCCCAAGGATTTGTTTTGATTTTATGTAGTCTTTTCTTAAAAAATACAACTTAATATTTGCCAAATTAAATTCACAATCTTAAAAAGACAAAGACATCTTTAAGAATAACTCAAGCACAAGAACACATATAACAAGGACCTGATCAACTGGAAGAGTTTTTTTCGTACCTGTTGATGTTCTTGATTATTTGTATTTGAGGTTATATTTTAGAAATTGTTCCACTTGTGATAGAAACATTTTATGTTTGTGTGAATCATTGTAAGAACTAGGTTAAGTGTAGCTTATTGTGTTACATCAAAGTCTATATTAATCAGTTAGGATTAGTATAGTGGACGGTGTTGTATCTGCTCCATGAATGAATTCAATTTGATTTCATCGCGTGAATCAGACAAGGATATATGGGATCGGTTGAGAACAATATATGAAGATACTAAGGAAACAAAGAAATCGAAGTTACAAATCTTTACTACTCAGTTTGAAAGCTTCAACAAAAAACAAGGTGAATATATTCTTGAAATGCATACCAAATTCTCTTCCATCACCAATGAGCTCATGTTTCCTGACGAACCCTGTCCCGGTGTGCAAACAAGTTTTTGACATACTTAAAATTTTCCCTTATCTTTGACAAGTTAATTGGTGTTTGTTGATAAAGCAAAAGACCTTCAGAGGCAACTCTAAATACAATACTTGAGCTTCTTCACATTCATGAGTTGCATATAAAAAAAGGAGGGTCTCATTCTCAATGGCAAAGAAAGAGGACAAATCTGATTGATGAGGCTTATCAGAAGAAAGAAAATCATGACGAGTGTAATAGATCAAGGGAGGAGTGTTATAGGTTTAATCAACCATGTCACTCCATTTGAATTTGTCTTATGTACAAGGTTGACCAAACGGAATATGTGAAGATTGCAGAAGGTAAAGATAAAGAGGGGGACAAGGTTCGTCTCATGATAAGTAGAAGACAAGCTTTCATCTAGGTGATGAAGAATGATCAGGAAGCATGGGAAAATTCCTCAAGTGATTTAGACAATTTTGAACACTCACATGATGCTTTCATGGCAATGTCAAATGAGAAGGATGCTGGTGAAAAGGTAACTCAAAGATTTTTAATATACTTTTTCTACTAGTAAATTAAGAAAACAAGTTGTTGTATTACTTGATTTGATAATTAAGCTGACAATGAGAATGATCTCGTGAACAATCGTCTAGACATCTCACAAAATAGAAAAATTTCTTTAGTTTCCCAAATATGTAATATTGAAAATAAAATGGTTGTGGTAGAAGCTAATGATTCTAGAACCGAAGGAAAAGATAAAAGGGGTAACAAATACAGTTTCTAAGGGAAAGAACGAGGCAAGTAGCTTGTAGCTGGAGCTAGAAAGTAAGTTGCACACTACTAAAATGAAGATGAAATTAGATTTAGAAAGAAATCTTGTGTTGGAGAGGGACCTAGTGTATGTAAACGAGGAACTGGAAAAATCCCTCAAATGGATAAATTATTCTAAGATTCCTATAAATATGATTGATCAAGGCAACAACAGTAGAAGAGGATGGGCTGTGAAAAGATATATCCCCCATACAATCCTCATAACAAATCTTTTTATGATGATGATTGTATGTTGTGTGTGCATTGTCGTCGAGATGAACATATTAAGAAATATTGTCATGTGTCAAAATAGTATAGTGGAAATTCGTCAATTCAAAAAAGTGGAATAGACTGAAGAAGGGACATGGTCCTACTCATGGTCCCAAGTTGTAGAAAGCTAGTCTGCCTTACTGGACAAAAGATTTTCTTGTCACCCCGTTATCGGCTTACTAGTAACTCTTTCTTAAATGGGTTCCCAAGACAGACATGTGATTTGCTATGAAGGTGAGTGGAGGTAGCATCAGTCAGTGTGGTTTATGTCAAGGGACCTGGTCCCGAGTCTTCACAAAATGAAACTTGCAAATGACAAAGGTTGAGAAGGTGATATTAAAGAGAAGCAGAAAAGACCATCCTTCGGGTGGAATAAGCATGTCACATCCTGAGAGCATACCCTAGAGGATATGGAACTCTCGGAGTGCAACCGGCGTACTTGACCTCTCGGAGGTCTCATACAAGCCCTTTCGCATCATTCATCGCATATACATATATGAAAAGTAGTGCGGAACTAAAAATTTTCACAAAACATTCTAGTAGTCTTTCAAAATATCTTTCATATAAAATCAAAGGAATATCATCAAATATTAGACTCGCGAATATACTTGGGACACGTCTCATACAATCGAAATATAATACTATATGTCTATTACAATAATTCAATATAAAGAAACTCAAGAGACATCTACGCCCTCGAGTCAAGTGAGTACATACTTCAACTTGCTTGAACGAACTTATAATCCAAGCCTTCACCTCCAATAGCACCTTCACCTATGAATCACTTTAGATATAGATAAAAGCATGAAATTAGTACAAACACATGTACCAAGTATGGCATAATTCATAAAAATCATGATAACGGACATTTAATGGAAAATGCATTTTTTTTATTAAAACATCATATTATAAGCATAAGAATAACAGTTAAAATCTTAGAAACACATAAGAAATCACATAAGCAATTTATCACACTTTTAGGAAAACTTTACAGTATCTCACATCACTGTTACAGTGAAGTTATTCTACTTCACATTGAACACTTTCTAGCGTGTAATCCTCTCACTAAAAGCTATCTTGAGACTCACTTAAGTAAGGCAAAGAGATACCACACATACACCCGCTCTAGGGACGCCTCAATGATTCTTAAGACCACCTATAATGAGACACATACTTACAATATACCAAACACATGAATATGAGATCCTCCTACCAAAGGTGATTCTAAGGTTCACTTGAATGAGTTGTGAAGTGACCGCCCATAGAATCCCTTCACACAAACTCAATAAATCCTTTAGATTACCTAGGATAAGATCATTCTCACTTAATACAACAACGTACATGTAATATGAAATTCTCCTTTCCAAATGTTATCAAATGACTTACTCAAGTAAATCAAGAAGATAATGTCCATACTTGACCTCTTCAAGATTACCTATGCAATCCTTGAGACTACCTAAGTTTGGATAATGTCTACTTAATTGACCAACTTTCTTAACTAGAGTCATTTTAAGACTTATCTAGGTAAAATATGAAGTGATCATACTTATACCCCTTTCACACATTAACTAGACACCCCTTAACTACTCTAAACAAGTACTTATTCACTTTA
Organism: Solanum pennellii; assembly: GCF_001406875.1. Taxonomy (NCBI): domain Eukaryota; kingdom Viridiplantae; phylum Streptophyta; class Magnoliopsida; order Solanales; family Solanaceae; genus Solanum; species Solanum pennellii. The sequence goes on along the minus strand of NC_028637.1, from coordinate 42,894,748 downwards.
ACATGCTTTATGAATTAAGTCATTACATTCATTAGTTCATTTAAGAGATATTCATCACATAAAGGACATTCAAGTAATGGTCTTGGAGAAGACCTAGGGACTCTCACTAACATCTTACAAGTGTATTGTGCAATGTCAAGATAGCATCTCATACCACCACCTAAACTTCATAAAACTTCTCAAATGCTAGTAGGTATACCATATGATAATAATAGGCAATAACCTACATAGACCATGATAATAATACATTTAATCCGAAGTTATAACCTGCTCCGGTAGAGGGTATTCTACTTGCCAATGGTAGAACTTGGACACATCCCATGTAGGCACATGGTTAAGGAATATGAAGGGTTTTCTTTGTACTCTAGCCTCATTCTTAACTAGAGCTACTTCCCTTACCATACTCACTCGGCCCTAGCCTTTGTTCTCATAGAGTAACTTACATTAAAGGATCATACGAAGGGGTTCCATATCTAGTTTATAACCCAATCACATTCACCCTACCAAAGAGGTTCCCTAGGGATGCCTTTCAATGACGAAGAGGATAGATTAATGACTTTCCTAAGGATGATATCATGTCGTTCCAGCTAACCAACCTTAAGTCCATCATTCAAGAAGGATACCATTACGACTTTCGACTTCAAGAGTCATAACCTTACCACTAGGTTGAAGGATCCACATAAAGGACCTTCTTAGTATCATTGAAGGTCTCATGTCATTCATACATACAATAGTAAGAGGCTTTAGCATCCTAAGTCAATACATCTCATATTCACATTTATATATGTATCAAGTAAGGGACACAAGTCTACCAAATAAGACACATACATACTTCACTTTACCACATATAGCATATAATATTCAAAAAGCACATAGGCATAACCTTCATCAATATAAACATCATAGACTCACATACTCAAGTAGGAATAATCATGTGTCAACTCTAAGACTACACATATAAAGACATAGTTATAGTCTAACATGATCACCTAATATCAATATAAGAACATATACATTCACATTACTCAAATGTAAATAGATGTGGTCATAGTTCACATAAATTAACTACACAATTCATCATAGTACATCAAATAGTTACCGACAAGGTCATGATCATCATAATACATAAAGTAACGCCGACAAGGCCACATCATTCACATAACACCGCCACCATAAGTGGACCATACAAATCACAATATAATTCAAGAGCTACATTGAATAAAATAAAGATAATTAGGGAAGCGTACCACCAATTCATTCTCTCCACTTCAATCTTTAGCTAAATCATCCAATTCAATACAAATAGTCCCTTACCCATGACCATGATCATCAATTCAATACAAAAATCATAATACTCAATGAATCTAGGTCAATTCAATATATATTTATCAATCTAAGACATCCTATACATCAATTAAATACAATTATTACATCATTCAATAGCCCATAGAAAGCTAAACTAGAATTCATAAGCATTACGACAATATCAAGTCAACCACAGAGTAGTCAAAATCTAGGGTTCATGAATTACATGGGTTCATAGGTTAATTATGCTAAAATGATCTAATTAACATAAATATGATCAATATATAATGAGTAAATCAAAACCTTTAATGCAAGAACCCATGGATAGATCATAAAATTGGACAAGTTCATCTTTAGGAAACTTTTGAAATCTCTTTGAATTTTGGGATCCTTGATGAATAGAGTTTCAAGGATAAAAATCCATATTTCAATGATGTTAATCCACGAAATTGATGAAGAATCACCACTCAATTCTCCAATCCAAGCTCTTCCTTGAGTTTTGGCTTCAATGGAGTTCTAGAGAATTTCTTAGAGATTTTGGGGTTTTGATTTTGAAGAATGAGTTCATATAGGTATTTGAGACTCATATTTAAAAAAATTGAAATACCTAAACTACATCTAAGTAACCTCCCACACTCTTATTTGGACGTTGGGTGATTTACCAATTAACCCTCCAACTTAACAGTGAAGCTGCGCAGGAACAGACCCATCAACAACTTGGCCACAGACAAACTGTTTGTCAACAAACGGACCATCCTGTATGACCGTCGTTTGGGAATGAGACTGGCCATTGGGAGCTTGATATCCCTAGTATAAGTCTTGACCAAAGACTCCCATCGACTGGTCAACCAGCCGTCGTTTGCCTCTGTCGATTTGGGTTGGTCTTGACAGCCTTTAGCTCTTTGAAGGGTCCTTCCTCAAGGACACTTGGTTGGTCCTTCGGGACCTTCACCTATACGTTTACAACCCGAATATGTTCGTAAACGATTTTAGGACCTCCCATATCAATTTCATACAAAAATAACACATAAAACTCGACAAAACATGCTAAGACACACAAGGTCGTTTCAAGGCAAACATTTTGAACATCATGGACGTTTGACGTCCAAACTTCATGAAACTTGACAAACTAACTTTAAAAACCATTATAACTTATATAAGGACCTCATAAGATCATAAAACACATATAAAATCACGCAAACACACATTAGTTACATAGGTGACTAGTCGTGAACGTCTTAGTCGTCCCTTGACGTTTGACATCCAATTAACCTAAACTCTTAGACACTGCCTCAATACCACATTATACACCATTTTAGGACCTTAGACCCTCATGAAAACAATTTTAGGCTCTAGTTTACCTAAGTTATTTTAGAGGTCTTACAAAGTAGACTTTTAATATTTCAAAGAACTTTCGGTTGAAGTGGTGAATACTACGTGTTCGATGATCAAAAGGAATATATTGAGAAGTTTGATATCAATATTGATTAAAGAACAGCTGCAGGATACTCTTCCTCCAACAAGGCTTATCCAGTGTAAAAATTTATGCATTGAAAATGATCTTCATGTGACTTTTGATGAGTCTTGAAGAATTGGGAAGTAAAGTGTAAAACAAATAAGATTCTGAGATGGAAGAGACATTTAAGAGTAAGAGAGATGATCTAAACAATGAGCTCTCTCAAGAACATCCTCGTCATGAATCCACCAATCTTAAGGAAGATGATGTTCAAACTATTAATGTGAATTCAGAAGGTGAGAATGAAGAAGCTAATCAAGATCAGTTTGCAAGAAGAAGAGTATAACACTCGGTTCCCCAACTAGCTGATAAGTTTTCCAAATTCCTCTTCAATAATGACTTCAAAAGAAGTAAAATTGTCAAAACCCCTCTTTATAAAATCACAAGATAATGAATTGCTGATCATTCAAGTGTATATAGATGATGTCATCCTTGGAGATACCTTTTGAATTTTGTGTGAAGTGTTTTCCACATTCAAGGGTAGTTGGTTCTTAATGAGCACAACGTGAGGTTTTTTCTTAGAGCTACATATTCAACAAACATCTAAAGGTACCCTCGATTGTCCAGAAAAGTACTTCAATGAGCTTCTCAAAAGGCTTACCATACTTGAGTGAGGACAACAATAAAAAGGGGTAATTGTTGGGTTTTAAAAGGTGTAAATAGAAAATGAAATGTGACTTTTATGAAGAGTTGCAAATAGTATCAAAGGCTGAAGACTTTATGAAAATTTATGACTTTTATGAAAAGTTGCAAATTTTATGAAAAGTTAATACTTTTATGAAAAGTTGTAACTTTTATGAAAGATGACGACCTTTCTAAAAGATTATGACTTTTCCAAAGGTTTGTGACCTTTCCGGTAAGGCACAATAAGAATCTTTTCGCACTACCCTTTGTTTTCTATAAATTGAGGAATTTCCTCGTATTTTTGGACTTCTTCTACTAAACTAAATCTAGTATTCTAAGTGTAATTTATAACCATTGAGTGACTCGCTGACACCAACATTTTGGGTATCAATATAGTGGTGATTGAGATCATTCTATCTTGGGAGGACATATTCCAAATTAAACCTCGAATACTCGAGTGAATAATTTACTTAAGGGGACACTATGCATTCAGTGGGCTTTATCCTTCTTTCTATTTTTTCATATTCTAGTATGTGTTACAAATTTTAAATTTGTGAATTAATTTCTCTTCTTCTTTAATTCAATGGTTAATTAAACTTTGGTAACTTCGTTCTTCTGCAATGTTTGTTGGAATCAGTAAGATTCTTTAAACACATATTGACAACAATTCTTCTTTAAGAAAAAAAATTTGTATATTTTTTCTAATCTGTTTCTAATTCCAGTTTCTCTACTAGTTATAATTTTCTAGTTGTAAAAATGTTCTTAAACTTTGTTGTGTCTTTTCAAGTTCTTCAAAGTTTTTTCTGAGTATCTTAGGAAAATAAGATGAAAAACAACAATCTTAATGAATTATTATATTGTTGGTATTTATTGTATTCTATTGATTGATAGAAACAGATCATGCAAGTAGAAGATAAATGTATAGGAGGAAACTAGTTTCTAAAGGTTAACAGGTTTTGATATTTTCAAGTTTGTCTTTGGAAAAAGTTCCAAATCGTATGGATTTTGAATGAATTTTCCTTTGCAAGTAGTGTTGCCTTTAAAATTCACTTTTTTGCATAATGAGATATACATACTTTTGTTTGATAAAATTGTATATCAGAATATTATAGTTGGAAGACTATTTGAAAATAAAAATATTTTATGTGATAATATAAGAATATTTTTAATTCAATTTGTAGACAAAAAAAAACTTTTGTATTTTTGTACTTCTTGTAAATTTGATTATGTCTGATTGTTCTGGATTAAAATCTTTTGAAATTTTATACTCTGAACAAATTAAACTATGTAATTTATTTGAAGAATAGAAAACTTCACCTACTAAGTATGTGTTGTAATTTTGATTTTCTATAAATTTCACTGTTATATAGAAACACTATAAATACTAAGTGGTATGACTATTTGTGATTCAAGAAAAAGATCAGTGACTTATATTTGATAAGTTTGTGAAATGAACTTTGACACTATGTAAAGATTGTCAAAGAGAATTAAAACTCTATACTACTTTCGTAGAATCATATTCTCAAAAGAGGTTTTATACTGTCAATGACATTTTGATAGTCTGGGAATTGAAAAATATTTTTTGGATCACATTTCAAATGTGAGAGTTATTTGATTATGATAAAAAAAAATTAGACTTGGTGTCTAATTTAATTTTGGAGAAAAAGATATTAAATTCAATGATACTTTTGTATTATGTTAGACCCACGAAATTCTTGGAGAATATTTGGTATTGTGATTGTTGAGTTTCTCTATTACCAGTATATGATTTTACTAGTATGAAATCACCAAATTATATGTATACTTGATCAAAATGATTGAGTTTTTTATTGAAAAAGAGTCACTTAAAGTGTTGTGATTTTCATGTAAAGATATGTCTATTACATATAATTATTTTTATATACATGTATATTGGTGATTAGTCATTTTTCATGTTTTGTAAAAGAAGCATTTGGACTATATCGCCTTTATTAGACCCGATGAAACTTTGTTCATGGGTAGTTCTATAACAATTAACTTGAAAGTTATGGAGAGTTCCTTATGAAAAGGACATTTGACAAGGTGTTGACTCTAAACAATGTTTGTGTCACACAAAATTGTGAGAAGTTGGAACAACATATTTGAGAAAAAAGATAGCTCGCGAAGAGCTTTTCATTTTTATTTGATCTTACTTGCTTGAGTCAAAGTTTGTGACATTAGCACTTGGGGCATGTCAATTAAAAAAAACACTTGTAAAGAAAATTGATCAACTAGAAGTTTTGTCTACCTTTGGGTGCAATAAATAAAAATGTCAAGTTTGTGTGTAATCTAAGTATGCTGAACATTCTTATAAATCTCTTGAAAGGAATTTTAATCCTTTAGAATTGATTTATACTAACATTTGTGATATGAAATCAATACCATCTCATGGTGGGGAAAAATATCTCATTACTTTTATTGACAATTGCATTAGAAACAACTGTCTATTTGGTGACTAGTAAGGATGAAGAAATAGAAACGTCGAGACAAAATGATATTGAAGTTGAAAATTAGTTGGAAAAAAGATAAGAAATGATAAGACTGGAGAGAATAAATCTCCTTGTGCAGAAATATGTTTGAAAAGTGGAATTATCCATCAAACTGTTGCCCTATTCACCTCAAATCTAATGAAAAATCGAACGTTGAAAGAAATGATGGATGTATTATTTATAAGTTCAGGTTTGCAATAAAAATTGTGTGGATGAACTATCCTTACTTCAAAAGGGAACAACAAAAGTTTTGTCTTTTCAGAAAGAAAGAGATTTTGTTTGTTCAAGACACAATCTATTCCATATGAGAAATGGAAAGGAAGGAAATCCAACTTAAAATATTTTTAATTGTTGGGGTGTCTAGCCAAAATCCAAGATCCTATTTTTAAAAGTATTAAAATAGGACCTATGACTGCGGGCTGTAAAATTAGACCTCAGTAGTGTATAGAAAGATTTAAAAGGCCTTGAAAAGGAAAAAGGAAAATGTACTTAATAATGAGATTCAGAGGCGTAGTAAATGTCAAAGGACATTTACTTTCTTCGAATATGATTTTGTAACAGTTCTTGTGTCTTCTATAGTCTCATCCTTTGGAAAGATGGTGTCAATAGTGAGATTGATGCAATCCTGGGCAACCATTTTGGAAGTTAATTGATCTTCTTAAAAAAATAAACCATTGGGTACAAAGTGAATCTTTAGAAGGAAAATAACATTTGATGGAACTCTTGACAAATATAAAACAAGACTTTGTGTCAAAGGCTTTAGATAAAAACAAGGTTTTAATCTTGTCAAGATAAATACTTGTTAGTAACTAGAATTACATCCATTCGGATGCTAATACTATTAGTTGTGGTATATGACCTCCAAATTCATCAAATGATTGTGAAAACAATTCTCTTAAATGGAGAATTAGAGGAAAAGATTTACATGGAACAACCCGAGGATTTTGTGGTTCCTGGTAAATTAAAGAAAGTGTGTGAGCTTGATAAAGCAACATTATGGACTAAAACAAGCACCCAAACATGAAATAATAAATTTGACCAAACCGTGTTGGCTAATGGATTTAAGAACGATGGAAGTGATAAATGTGTTCATATTAAAGTCACAAGGTCATTGTTTGTATGTATATTTGTAATATGTTGATCATCAATAGAGACACTAATGATATAAATGTTACTAATCATATGTCAGAATGCAACATTGGAATAAAAAAATCTGGAGTTGTAGATGCGATCTTAGGTATAAGAATCCTTAGAACTCCATAATGTTTAGCCTTTTCTCGGTGTCATTGAATTGAAAATGTACTTGACTAGTTCAAATATTTGGATGTCAATATTGTCAAGTCTCCAATAAATGTGAGCTTTGCATTTCAAAAGAGTGAAAGAGAAAGTGACTCATAATTGGATTGTGCTAAAGTATTGGGAAGTATAATGTATATCATGAAGCATGCGCGATCATATATAACATTTCTATTAATAAACTGAGTTGGTTCACAAGTGATCCCAATAAAACTCATTAGATGGAAATAAATAGAGTTTTGGAGTATATAAAAAATACTTAAAACTATACCTTGCATTATAAGAATATCCAGCGATATTGAAAGGATATAGTGATACAAATTTCATCATCGGAAAAATAAAGTAAAATCCACGAGTGGAAGGAAATATATTTATTGTTGGTAGAAGAGTAGACTCTTGGAAATGTTTCAAAAGAGACATGTATCGCTAGCTCTACAATGATCTTTGAGCTAAGTGCTCAAGATAAGGTCGGTGAATAAGTTGAAAGACTTTGAAATTTCTTGATAGATATTCTTTTTTTGGCCCAAACCGTTGACATTAGTATGCATCACTTTGATAGTCAAGATGTAACAGGTATGGCATGAAGTATGATGTATAACGAAAAGTCTCGTCATATAGGACATAAACATGATAACAAAATTCAAAAAATGATGCAAAAATGGGACTAATCCATTTACGTTAAAAGTTCTTATTGATAAGGGGAAATGTGAATAAATTGTTTTTCATTATCAAAAATGGAAAATGCTATTTGATGTTTTTATGACTTGAAAAACATTGGGGATCATGAAACTCCAGTTACTTGATGAGTTCTTGTTGATAGGGGGGCTGACATTTGTCTATTATCACCAAAAAGGGGGAAAATGTTATTTTGGATCTAATGTTAAGCTTTGATCATTTCAAAAAGTTAGAGATCTAATAAGGAATTTGATCCTTGTTATTGGGACTGGTGACAATGAAATGAATGAATAAACCTAGTTTGGGGAATATTTGTGTGTCATCATCAAAAAGGGGGAAATGGTATAGTCTAGGTATTTTGACGATCCACACAAATATAGGGACCAGGTCCTTGGCAGAGTGCTCTCGTCCATGTTCAAATGAGTTATAACTGTAAAGTTGTTATGACAGGTCGTAGCTTAAAAGCCTAGTGAACTAAACCAACAGGAAGGTCCTCTTTTATTCGAAATGTCTCGTGATCTTCAACCAATTATGTGTTCCAGACTATTAGTTTCAGTGCCTCACAAAAGTAGGGATTGGTCCCTGGTTGAGTTCTCTGGTCTATATCTATAATGGGGTACAACTGTAAATTTGTTGTGTCAGAGGTTGGTGAGGTCAGTGTACTACACCAATCAGAATGGACAAAGTTGTTTTTCCAAAGGTCAATAACTATTTAGGGTTGACTTAGTCAATATGATAAATAACAAGTTAATTCATTTATTCAAATACAAAGAGATTCCAGATGTCTTCTCAAGAACTTACGAAGAAAAGTTTGCAAGGGACATGGTCTCTTCAAGATTGCATATGTGTAAAACTACTAGACAGACTGTTAGAAAATCTGCGACCTCTAATGTGGTAAATGCACAAGTATTCTGAATAGTAGGCTCTCAGCCAATGAGCGGTCACAAAGAGTTTTGATGATTTTATATAGTCTCTCCCCCTAAAACACAACTTAAGCTTTGGCAAATTAAATTAACAATATTAAAAGGACAAAGCCCTCTTCAACGAAGTATTCAAGAAGAAGAACACATACAACAAGGACCTGATCAACTGAGAGATTGCTTTTTGTACCTGTTCTAGTTCTTGATTGTTTGTATTTGATCTTATATTGTAGAAATCTTTTCCCTTTTGATAGAAAAATTTCAAGTTTGTAGAAATTATTGTAAGAACTGGGTTACGGGTAACTTAGTGTCTTACGTTAAAGACTATATTAATAAGGTAGGATTAATGTAGAGGGCACTGTTGTATCTGCTCTTGCTCATTAAGTAACAGGAGGCATTGCATAGAGTGGAGGTTAGAAGGCTTAATCGCATTTTGTAAACTGGCTATTACTTTTGCTTTGAGAAGATGAGTGGAACCAATTTGAAAAGTCCTATTGAGAGAGGTTTGGTTTTTCTCCCTTGAGCAAGGAGGTTTTCACGTAAAGGTGTTTGTGCAATATTTACTTTCAGCACTTATTTCACTGTTTGTTAATTTAACTACGCTAAGGACCTGCTCCCGGGATCACTGGTGGACGCATATATTCCTAACACCTCCGGATATTCAAGAAGCCCTGACATAGTCACTACTTGAACATTATTCGGAATTATGCAGCAAAGTTTCAAAAATACAATAAAACTAAGAGAAACTCACCGTGTTGCTTCAAAGGGTGTTGTTCTTGTGGAATCTTGTTTTTTTATAGATGTATAGGGCTACAAGCATAGTGAGATAAAAGAAATGGAGAAATGTTTATCTTACCATCTGTCGTTGGTATACTTTTCAATTGCCTCAGTGGAAACACTAGATTTTAGAATGGCATCACCGGGTGCAGTTGACTCGACATCATAAGTGAAGCACGCCATCTTGGCAAGCCACCATAAAAAACCCAAACTTTTTCATGTCCAACTGCTCGAAACATACTGATTGCCCATCTTCCATTGATTAGACACTTTTGGATGATATGAACTTATCCGCCTTTCATTATTAATTGAATAAATCACCACCAAACACGGGCAACACAAAAAATTCCCTCGCCATCGTATAAAACAATTGTTTTTTTGTTTTTGATAGCAAGAGCAGATACAGAAGCTGCAAATGCATCTTCAGACGACTACATATATGGCAACTGATAAATCAACAAAGCTTTTCAATCATAAAAGGTGATGAAATTCTATCTCAAAAGCCTGCAGGACGGAGAAGTGACACAAGAAGAGAAATTGAAACAAGAGAAGGTTTAGTAATTTACAAAGATTATGTCGAGCAAATTACTCTTTTTAGAGAAAAAAATAACTTAGCAGGGAAGATATCTCACATTTGTACTAGAAATCAATCAATGATTCAAGATAAAGCAGTGTAATCCAAAAAGAATTTGATAGGAGTCAGCACCTGATATTCTTGGAGTGGATTCCTCAGCTCATCTGGCATGTACAAAGATGCATCTAACACCTTTAGAAGAATAGGAAAAAGAAGCAACGTCTCAGTACTATTTAATAGATGCCTTACATAATACAACCAGCACACACACGCCGCCCAAAAATTTGGAAGAGAAATAAAACATGTGCAAATGCATTGCTAAACAGAAATGAACAGAAAAGGAAAATAATTGTCCTTTTTATTGGCATGAGTTAAGTAAAAAAAAATTGCAACTTCAGATTTAATATTTAGACATCAAATGTAATTTAGACAACTGTAGTAATGGCCATACTTCATCATCTTATTCTTTACTACGTATTTTTACTGCTAATACTATAAAGATAAGAAACCTTTAATTCGGGGTTTCTGATGTTGGCACAGAGCCAATCAACCGAAACAACAGGTTCGTTAATTGATATTGCTAGTGTTGAGAATGATGGTTGTAACCCAATTGCTGACGAGTAAAATAACCATTAACCTTGTTAAATTAGTAAGTTGAAGCTGCTTGCTAGTGAAATGAAATCCTCCGCAAGGATTACGCAAATGATCAACACTCTTGCCAACTTTCCAAAGAAAATGAAATTTAACAATATACAAGCCAAAAAGAGTTTACACATGACTAAAAGAAATCACAATTTTCTCATGCATTAAAATTCCAATAAATCTTAATCTTAACCTTTCAAGTAAGAGGAATAAACCCACATATTATTTTCCTATTTTGTTTCAAGTTTCTTTTGGAACTTCCCACGTAACTACAAGATCCCACAACATTCGAAAATCTCTATATTTTCTTAAGTTCGGTGTCAAAGTCAAAAACCAAAAAATCAAATTGTTAGTTCAATCTTTGATAAGCCATCAAAGTATACAAGTAACAATTTCGATAGTAGGAAGACATATCGCATGACAAATGAATTGTGCATTGAGAAATGGAAATATAAAATTCTGCAACTCCAAAATTAATTCCTTAAAATGAGTAAACGAGTCTATAAAGTTTAAACATGTTTTTTAAATGGTAATTTAGTAAAATATATTTTCTTATTTATGATTTATTTAATAGAGAAAACTTTAATATTCAATATAAGACGGTTCGTCATATTATTTTTATTTGTAAGTTAATGTTAATTATCCTCACAACATGAACGATCTATTTGGAGAATTATTCTAGGTCTTATAATTTAGAGATGAAACTTAGAAGTAGTATATTATTATCTTTCAACAACAAAAGATTGTATTGCAATTCATATTTAAACATTTTATATTTTAAATTAAATGGTATGTTATTACTAGTCATAGTAAATTTGAACAGTTAAATAGAAAAACCATTTAGTCAAATGTTGTATAATAAAAATAAACCCAATTACCTATTAATTACCAAGAATCTATACTTGATCACTAAGTAATCAATCGAAAGATCATTTGATCATTTACTAATTATGTCTATATCTATACATATATTCTCCAACACTTGGATAAGTTCAAATAATAAAATTTGATATCCCAGACACATGAATTATTTAGAGTGAATAATGTGTCTAAATGAATAGAAATATTGAGAGGAAATCATGTAATCTATATTTAAGAATTGTTTACTGGAGATTAAAATCGAATGTCCTCATTAAAATGTTTCAAACCTCAAATTTAAAATTAATCTGTCATAAATGTGAATTAGTTATTTTTAGCAAATAGAAAATGTATTAAAAGAAATGAAACCTCGAAAGTTGCCCATAAATATAAATTAGTACTATTTAGAAGAGATTTAAGTGAAAAATAAATCTAAACAGACAATATTTTTTTCTCGAAACAATATAACTAGCTTTAATTTATTTCCAACATAATTTGTAAATCAATCAAAATCGAACAGCATTTCCTTCAAAAGGAACGATAAAAGATAGAACTAGCAGAAATAAAATAAAATTAGGTTATAACTAAGGAAATAACATAAATATTATAAAATCATTCAAATGCCCAAGCATTCTCTCTACATGTCTCCTCCTCTTCCTCTGAAGTATAATAATTAATAATACCAGTTACTTCACGTAATTCCTCTATTGTATTCCTTTTATCCGATCAGCAAATTGTTGGATTATTACCTCCTCCAACCGCTTATCGTCAAGAAAATTAGTAGCGATGAGAACATCAAATAATTCTGACTGACAGAACTTCAAGAAATTCCGATCAAAATTCTTTAGTTGATCTTCGATAACACCTTCCACCGAATGTTTCTTCGATAGTCAACCACTTTGGTCATTGTTTTTCCATCAACATTAGACAAACGGTAGATAGTTCACATGCATGTTAATTCAATTTCTATTATTTCATATCGTGGCACACTATTTACATTTCATTTCTAATTGTCCGTGCAGAAGAAGTTGGATACTAGAGTGGATTTTAGTACTACATTTTGTATTTAGCGGAGTTAACATATAATGAGAGTTATCATCTGATCATTTAGATAACATCATTGAAGTCATTGATATGGTAGAAGATGATAATATTTTATTGGTTGATTCTATGAATCTGAGGTTAGGTCGTGGTTTACAAAATTTATGGAGAGAGTCCTTAGATAGGGTTAAGTTGATTTAGGATAGGTTTCTCATGGCTCAGAGTAGGTAAATAAGTTATGTAGGTAAGGAGATTAGTGTGAATTTTATGGTTGGTTCTACTAGAGAATTTTCCATGAAGGGTGTGATATGTTTTGAAAAGAAGCGCAAATACCGTCATAGTATAATTGTCCTTTTCCAAGATTTGCTACGTATTGTTAAGGTAACTTAAAAGGTGGATCTTTCACTAGGTTTGTTGTATGTTAATCATATATTTCATGTCTCAATGTCAAAAGAAGTATCACTAGAATGATGCACATGTGATTCAATGAGATTCAACATTACTTGTTAAGAATTTTGACTTTTAAATAGGAAGGGGGTAACCATATTTGTGTTAGGACCGAAAATAAGCAGGTGTAAACGCGGAAGCTAGCAAAGCAAACCTCGAAAGACCACGAGTAAGAAGACAACGAGAAATATACCAAAAGACACAGAGATTTAACGTGGTTCGGTCAATCGACCTACGTCCACAAAGGAGATGAGCAATCCACTATAAATATGAGAGTACAAAATACAGAGGGAAACAACCTCAACCAAATCACTCGGAATACATGGGAGGTTCACACAAGTGATAACGTATCAAGCTTGTGACCCACAAATTCTCCCTCTAACTACAACTCTCAAATTCCTTAAGACTACATTGTGAATGCTAATTAAGTTAGAAGGAACATTCCTCTATTTATAGAGTCCTAAACCTTTTCCTACTAGAAAAAGGATTAGTCAATCCAAAACCTTTTCCTAAAAGGAAAACCTATTTATGGTAAGAAATTTAGGACAAATAAAACCCAACAATTTGATAGGCAGGTTCAAAAGTTTATGTAGAAAGAAATTGCTTTTGTAAAAGTTTAGCGAAATTGTTATCCGATCGGAAATTACTTGAGAGACAGAGTCAAATACGAGGCTCGGATATCATCAACACATTGAGCGTTCAAGTACTTCCTATTCTTTAACATTTGAGGGCGAATATTTTATTTTATTGGTAGATGATGTAACGACCCGCTAGGTTGTTTTAATCAGTAGACTTTTTTCTATCATAAAAGACTCATCTCATAAAATATTAAATAGAAATGTTGAACTATTTATTCAACTAAGGTTATTTATTTGAGGACTATTCTTTTAAACAATTAATTTATTTATGCTTAATGGGCCAAGTCCAAAAGTAATTTATGCATATATCACTTTAGACCCTATTATATTTTGAGAAAAATAAAAAAATAGTTATCTCTGGAGGAAGACTTCATGACTCCAGTGACGACAAAACCACAGATCAATTGCTTCAAGTAAACCTTATTTTCCTCTATATCATGTATATGTTTAGATGGTATATTATTAGTATTATATTAAGTGAGTTAGATAAAAGAAGTTGTGGGGATTTTTTTTTGAATCACGAGAAAGCCATGATTTGAAGGATTTATTTTTGTTTGTGAGCAACTCATCTGGTGGTGCCTTTTTAATTGTAAAAGGTTGATCCAATATTGATCCATTATTTTAAAAGAAACAAATTTGAAGTCCTACATATTTTCTGTTGATTTGTATTTTGATAATTGCAACTTTGTTAGGTATTGGCCGTATATTACAAGATGTTTAATGTGAGTAATGGTTTTGTTAGGAAATGGGAATGGGAAATTTTTAATTGGATGTCCAGTAGTGATATCTTTAACATAATAGTTAATTAAAGACTAACCTGCAGTAATTAAACTTGTTTTTGTGAACTTGTCTTTGACATAGTTGGTGGTTACTGCCAAGTTAAATACATTGTGAGAAACTGGTGGGGTAACTCCAATATGAGAACAATCCTTGTAAAACTTGCATCTTCTTAAGGTTTATTTTTTTTCAAAATTTGAGACTTATCCTAGTCTTTGATTTAGAAAATTTGAGGGTTGATATATTAATGTCAAGGTTAGAAACTTGATTATATATTTAGGCAAGTTTTTGACTTTAAGCTAGACATATAGTAATTAATATGGATGTCTACGGACTCGCTTACTTACAAATATTACCTATTCAATAGACTTGGAACACTTCGAATCTTTGCGGAAGGAAAATAAAAAATCTTGAGAATTCTTGACATGTGCTCATCATTCGAGGTATCTTAAGACTTTCTAGACTTTGTTGAGGGATGTTTTCTAACTAAGATTTTAAAATGAAATAGACAAGGGGTAAGGGCAAAAGATGAAGGTCTTGTACGAATGGTGTGACGGACATTGGTACCAGTACTAATATTATTAAAGGAAAAGTTAATTAATAGAATATGATAGATTGTAATTCGAGAATGCAAAATCTTATGTGCATTAACTGATGTATTTAGTGACTTGATTTCTTTTTTGTGGTTGTATCTCTTTATTGAACATTTAAATTTGTGATAATTGAGGTGAGTATATGTCATAGCGACATTTGATCTATTTAGTTGTTGCATCATACCCTTTTCATTGATATCATGTTGTGCACATGCATTGATATGAGACGGAGTATGATTAAATGTTTAACATATGGAGATTAACCCTTTTGGGTCGAGTTATGATTGTAATTTGGACACGTGGAGATCATCCGTGCGAGTGATTGGTTATGATAAAGTTGGGCACGTGGAGTGTTAGGTAGTGGAGCCTGATCTATTTTAGGTTTTCCTATTTATTCTCTATTTTAGGCTTTCCTATTTATTCTCTATTTTAGGTTTTTCTATTTATTCTCTGTAACCAAAAATACTCTGATTTATTAATATAAATATACCTCACCGCCGTGGCAGTTTACTCACGGGGTTTTACCACGAAATATTGGGTTTTCTCTCTCTCTCTCTGGATTTCTCATCTCTTTCTCTTAAAAATTCTTGTGTTCTTCATTCATCTAGTGTGTGTGCGTGAATTCGATCGTAACAACTGGTATCAGATCTTCATTAATAAAAGATACTCCATCCTTCTCTCAACTCTCTTCTCTCATTTACAATATAAACGTCTAATGTTAAATGCATGTGTTGTGACTTATTGAATACGATGTGCGTAGACTAGGATGACCTTAGAGGAACACTTGGTGTGAATAGCATTATGGGATGCTATTTTCACATTGCACTAGTGTGACTAGGGGTTGTCCTAGGTGATGGTTCATATGTGAATATTATGTTCGCTATGTGCTTGTGTCATTATTAATATGTGCTTTAATTGATGAAGGTTGTATGAATGTTCACCTTGGTTACCTTAAGGTGATACTTCGGTATCATTGGTGGAATGGGACACTGCTCATATGTTGCATTGAAGCCTTACTTAAGGATTTCTTTAGGTAAAGGAGTTAAGGGCAAAAGGAAAGATAATGTATTGGAGAGATATTGAATGTATCTTAAATGTGATAAATGACATTATGTGTTGTCGTGAATAGTATGCGTGCCTATTATAATGTATTGAACTATATAGTGATTATTATATCAAATGTTCATGAGGCTTCTCTAAAAAGACATGATGCAAGTTTTCTAACTAAATCTCCTCTTTTAAGCATGTTGCTTCATGATTATCATATTTAATGAATTTTGTACTAAGACCATTCTCTTCATATTTTTACACCAAAGTATAGGTGGTGATTGCTAAAAGACTTTCTTATAATGAAGAGCTTGAAATTCTATTCCTATGTTCGGGTGTGTCAATAATTATTCAAGGACCTTGATGTTCAGAGTTTGTTTAAGTTCATGTAATATATTAGTAATGATTCTTTTGTATTGTAAGGGTCGAGTCCCTATGTATTTATGGGAGTCGTGTCTATGATGGCAAGATGACACTTAGTACTTCAATCTTGTATTAATGGTTTTAAATGAGATGACATTTAGTCTTGCATTGTGGTATGAAAAAGTTTTAAATTTTATCCTATTTTACATTATGTCATGACCCAAAGTACACCCTAGAAGTGAGGGCATCTTTCAAGTCGGAACAAGGCGTACTTGAACTCTCGGAGGTCTTGCACAAGCCCTTAGACATCCTTCGTTTCATCTATACGAAAAGTAGTGAAGAATTAAAACTTTATTTCAAAAAACAATTCCAATTTATTTTATAAAACAACTAACATATGCCTCAAAAATCATCTATGACATCATGAGTACAATAGTCTTGGGTCACAAACGATAAAAGTCTAAACATAGGATAGGACATAAAAGACATCATAGTGGTGGTGTCCTCGAATGCAATGAGGACTCACCAATCTTCTCTCGTTGGAAACCTAGGAAATCTAACCTTTGAAGCCAATCAACCTTCTCCAAACCCTACATTGGATTAGAATGTAGTAAAAAATATTCGTTAGTACGATATGTACTATGCATGGAAACAATCATACTAAAACATAAAGTATCTCAAAGGTTATTCAATAATATACATAGTCATAAGAGATAAAGCATAAGAATAACATGAATTTCATAAGTATAATAAAACATCATAAATCATATAAGAGTTCATACTTAACTCATTGTCCTTCTTACTCAAATGAACTACGTCACAAGCCACCTCCAAGTATACTTGTGCAAGGCTAAGGTAGTATCCTATACTACTACAAAATCTAAGTACCTCTCTTTGGTAATTTTTGATCATAATCCACCTTCGTAATTAAGATCTAAATTCATCATATCATATGAGCACTATGCCCCAATACCACCTCAAAGCACACTTGGGAAATGCTTGTGAAACATCCCATTCTTTGTCACACACTAAGCATGTTTTGAAGTAACCCTAATCCATTTCATTTTAGTTTAAGAGTCTCTAGTAGACGTACTTCATATTTACAAGGACTATAATCTTATGTCAATCATGTCATGGTATGCAACTATAGTCATGATCGAAGTTAAGCATACTTCATGTAGCGGTCATGTCATAGGTAGCCTCAAGTTTCATACTTGTGCATTGTATGGATAGCATCCGATATACAACTATCCATACTAAGAACTTCTCTAAAATAACTTAATCCAAGCTAACTTAGGAAGTAAAACCATGATAAACCACCATGCAACCAATTATGTAGATGCAAGCTAATCACAGGGTACATGAATCCTCAACCCTAAGCTATCATGAGAAACTAATCCCAATATATTTCATGAAATAATGCTAACATGTAAATGAAACTAACATTAGGAGAGTATAAGCCTTTCCCCTAAACCTACCATAAAATGGTTTTTGCCAAACCAAGTCAAGCTACCATGATAAATCATCCTAGCTGTAACACCCGCATTCTGGAATCGGAATGCAACCGGAGTCGTTAACCTCTTAGAGGTCGCAGACAAGCCTCTTCTTAGCTTTCAACACAATCATATAGTTAAATTTGCGGAATGTTTAAAACTTTTAAACATAGTGAAGTATACGTAGACTTCATATGATTACTATATGTATAATAATATTCTAATGAGCTCAAACTAAACAACCATCTACAATCTATTAAGAAATTCAATGAAGCGCTTAATAAATAGTAATAGTTTTTCAAACAGTCTTAATAAAAAGCATTGAATAAAAGTCTGAAATGAAATTCTAGGGACAACATCCACTAGCTATGTCTAAATTACTAAGATAGAATCATAGGTGTAGCATCCTCGAACTCAAGAGGACCAACCAAAGTCTGCAGATCAGTAATCCAAACCGCTTCAATGAGTCTTCAATCTTCTTTCTGACCTGCGCCTATAAAATAGTAACAGTTTAGGGTTAGTACACACTTGTACTAAGTATGGGTGTATGCACATATACACGTAAGGACTATAAATGATCAAGGAAAGCTCTTCCTATAACAATATGCCATTTCTTGAAAGCCAGGTCACTAGACTTTCTAAATTCGTTATTTGTGAGTAATGGCATGAATATGACATATTTTAATGCATTCAAAACACACAAATCATTTTCTATATGAACATAAGACCTTAGAATCATGAAAATAACTTTAGAACAACTCGAATGAAAATTTTGAAATTTTCTCCTCCCTAACCCGAGAACTCTTCCCCCGACACTTAGCTTACTTTTCAGTCTTTTTCTTCTTCTTATTTCTAGTTCAATGATCTCCTTAATTCTTTTTCTTACTTACAAGTGCATTGATTCATTATAGTCCCATACCTACAATAATTCAAGCAAGTAATCCAAATGACTAGTGAAATGATTTGGCTACCCTTACTACAAGTTATTCTTTCCATTCTTGTTAAGTTGGGCATGAAATCTTTATAAGCCAATATTTATTGGCTAGGACGCGTATTTCATCATTTTTATATTATGGAGATTATGGGGCATATATTAACTATTATGTTTTACTCCTTTTTATTTGCTTAATATAAGAAGTCATTATAAGCCAATTTTTATTTGGCTATTCCCATTATTTTGTAATTTGCGTAACATGAAGATGTTGGAGAATACATCTTGATTTGTCCCAAGCCAATAACCTGTTAAAATTTCAATCTTATCAATCATTGTTGATTTGAAATACTTATGTTCTTGCTTTCTTAGCTCACTTTGAACTTACATTTCTTCTTCTTTCTTACTTACTTTCTCAAAGAAACTTTAGCATTAAGATTATGCGAGCTAACATGAAATACAGTGTCTACCCTACACAGAAAAGGGACGGTTAACCTAGATCATGTGAGCTAAACATGAAGTCCAGTGTATGCCCCACACCGAAAAGGGGTGGTTCAACGTCTAAAGTGCAACCCAGTCCAGTGTTTGACCCACACCGAAAAGGGGCGGTTCACCGGCTAAAGTGAAACCAAGTCCAGTGTTTGCCCCACACCGAAAAGAGGTGGTTCACGGCTAAAGTGAAACGAATACATTCTTAAGCATTTAATCGACATAGATCATGTGAGCTAAATATGAAATCCAGCGTCTGCCCCACAGGGAAAAGGGGTGGTTCCACCGGCAAAGTGAAATTGTATCATACCTATTTCTCATAGGTGGAATTCAGTGGCTAGTTCCTATGCTGGCAACATATTTTGAAGACTAGGATATTTTCTGAGACTCTTATCCACCTCGGTGGAGCCTCATCTCATGAGGCTTACATGTGCTTGCATAAGCTCATTGCTAGTCTATTGGTTCTTTGCTTATTTTCTTTTTCTTTAAAATTATTAGAGTTGACTCAAACATTATGGAAGCTTTCTTCTAGCTATGAGGTTTAATTAACTCTTTAGATAACTGGTCATCCCTTTCTTTACTTGATGAAATGTGAATTTAACCTTACATTATCATGTTGGTGTTAATGAGACTTTTCTCACGATTATTAACACCCTCTTATGTTAAAACATAATTGTCTAGGCATGCGTGCGACTTGTCTCACTTCTTTTAACGCCTCATTTTGGTCACTTTCATAATTCTTAAACTTTTCATTATGTCGTTACTCACCTTATATTGTTCAATGACATTTGGTAGCTTTATTCCACTCTTTATGAATGTTATAAACTTTGTTCGATGTACTTACTTATATTCATAGTTCATTTGGAAAGGGCATGTTAGGACTTGTCCCAATTATTGGCAAGCCCTTGGTTATGAATTCAAAGTTACATTGGTCATGCTTAATTTGGTACAACTTAGTCATTAGCCAATTTTGTATCGTATTTTGGAAATACATTGTAAGACAATTTATTGTCATAGACTAATTTTTCACATATTATGGTAATCTAGAATATTGTTAGCCAATTTATCGGCATAAGCCAAACTTTCATTAGACAATGGTCATGAGAGTATCATTAGCCAATTCAATCAACTTCATGAATATATTATAGTGATTTCATCATTCTAAGCCAGTCTACATTTAACAGTGAACTAAACTTTATGAACGATTCATAACAACTTAATCTTTTTGAACACAATTAGGCATTACAACCTTCTTATACTCATGTAACTAATACCCCAATGAAACGAATCAACTGTATAGGCCTCATTAGACACTAACACATCAATAACCTTACTCATAATTATCAATTATCACCACATAACAACATGTTCGAGATTACATCTACATACTACTAGAATCGAAAACAAGGATAACTAGGGAGGTGGACGTTCCACATTGTTTTTGGGAACAACCCTAGTTTCGATATTCTTGAATTCATAAAGTGTTTGAAAAGCCTGTTGGGGAAAAACAACCAAGAGAAAAAACCCATACATTATGTATAATTTAGTCTACGAAGATCACCTTGCACGAAAACCTTGAAGAATACCTTGAAATCACATAAGAGAATCGAGAGAAGTTTTCTGTTTTTCTTACGTCTGCTCACTGTTTTGAGTCGTGAGTTTTCTAATGTTTGAACGTGAGTCTAAGTCTTAGGATCTTTTCTTGACTAATTAAACATAGTTCTAATTAAGTTAATTAAATAAATTAATTAGTTAATTAGTAAAATGCCCCTCCTAGATTGGCTAAAAATACGAAAGCATTTCACTTAGTCAAATCTGATATTTTCCTAAAGGTTTCGGGTTTGACATTAATTTTTAATTAAATAATTTTGATTTTATAATTTAATTAACTAAGTGACCTAGGGTAATTACTAAAGTACCCCTAAGTTATTAGGACCATAATCAATCCTTTTGGACCATCCTAGGTTAGGTACTAGAATATTTCTTGAACTAGTTACTAGATAGTGTAACCCGATTAAGTTTAATTTTGTTTGTCTAGGTTAGTTAGCTATTTAGGTCAGTTATTTAGAGTCTAGAGTAGGTTAGAGAGTTAGGCCCCACATGGATTGACCCGTGCGCACGCCTGCCCCTAACTAACCTAACTAAATTCAATTAGGGTGGTCACGTGGCCCCCCCTTATACCGGTTTCCCATGTGATTGCACATGTGCTTCTTATACATTCCTAACTAAGTATTCTTGATGGTTCATTTGGAATGTTTACTTGTTTTCCCAAGGATCCTCACTATGACCTTGGGCACTTCTTAATCTACGTGATCATTTAAAATGATCATGTGCCATGGTACCTAGGCTTAACACTTGGATGCCTAGTACCTCAGGTTTTAGGTTGAGAATTAATATGTACATATTTTTATATTGTGTATATATAGAAATTAGCTAACACCATTAAGACAATATTTTCTAATATGCCCAATATTACTCAATATTGGGCATTGGGATGCATATGTACCCCCAATACCTATTCTTAAAACTTAATAGGGTCTTCACTAGACGAGTACATTTTCTGGAATGTTACATTATCCCCCTCTTAGGAACATTCGTCCGTGAATGACACTACAAATCATTTTTAAATAGAGAGGGCTTTTTTTAGAACACATAAACATGCTTGAAACTTCATCTTTGTGAATATCCGATTCACAACTTACTCTTGATGATGCATAACATTTAAAGCTTATCTGAAGCTTCATATCTTAGATTGAGGAACTTCCTTCTCAATCTTACTTTAACTCAATGTACATCACAACTCATGCAACAAAAAAATCATGTCAACGCTATACAAAAACAGCAACACAAATGCAAGCATGAACTCATATTAACTCATATAGTGCAAGTATAAAACACACACTTATGGACTTAAAACAAAAAAGCCAACTAATGCTATAAAATGTAGAGTTTCATAAACAAAACTAGACTTAGGAAGAGTGTATCTAAAACCAAGAGCTGAACATGTGACGGTAACGGGATCTCATATCGGCCTCCCATGTTGCTCACTCAACAAGGTGGTTCCTCCAAAACACCTTTACGGTGGCAACCACCTTGTTCCTCAACTGCTTCACTTGGCGATCTAAGAATGGTTTTCATCGAATCCTAACTCCTCAACAGACAGAATGGATGCTGGATCGCCTAGACACATTTAAGCATTGAAGCATGAAACACTTGACGAACTGAAGCCAAGTGATTTGGTAATTTCAGTTCATAGGCAACATTCCCTACTCGCTATAAGATCTCATAAGGACCTATATACCTCAGACTCAACTTCCCTTTCATACCAATCCTCATCACTCCTTCATGGATGATATCTTAAGGTAGACTTGATCATCTACCTCGAATTCAAGAGCCTTCTTGTAGTATCAGCGTATGACTTTTGACAACGTTAGGCAGTAGCCAATCTATCCCTGATCATTCTCACCTTTTCCACAGTCTCATGTATAATGTTAGTGTCAAGGATGGAAGACTCTCGTACTTCAAACCACCAAACTGGGGACCTACATGTTTTTCCATAAAGTGCTTCAAAACGTGCCATCCCAATGCTTGAATGGTAGCTATTAATATAAGAGAACTCAATCAGTGGCAAGTGATCATCCCAACTCCCCTTGAAGTCAATAATACATACTCTCATCATGTCATCATGGATCTGAATGGTACGCTCTGCTTGTCCATCCGTCTGGGGATGAAACGCAATATTGAGCTTCACCGGTGTACCTAAGCTCTTTTGGAAAAATCTCAAAAAGTGAGAAGTGAACTAAGATTCCCTATCCGAAATGATAGATAAAGGAATCACATGCCACCTCACTATCCCATCAATATATAGCTTGGCATAATCTTCGGCCCTGTAAGTAGATTTCACATGTATGAAGTGAGTAGACTTAGTCATTCTGTCAACAATGACCCAAATGGAATCATGTTGTCTCCTGGTCCTGGGCTGACAAACCACAAAATCCATGTCAATAGCCTCCCACTTTAATTTCAGGAACTCAATCGAGAGACCTCCAGGCTTAAGGTGTCGACCTTAACCTGTTGGAAATTGGGGCACTCCTCCACAAACTTTGAAATATCTCGCTTCATACCTTCCCACTAATAGATCTCCTTGAGATCATGATACACTTAGGTGGAACCTGGATGAATAGAAGACCTGGAACCATGAGCCTCTGCAATAATATTAGACCTCAGATCATCAATATTGGCACACAAAATCATCCATGGTATCTAAACACACCATCCTCCCCTGAGGAGAATGATTAATCAACTTACTCAATACTGAGTCTTTCAACTCCATTAACATCTGTAAAAAAAGAGGATTCATAACTAGAATTAGATGAAACACCCCCACTTGGTGTATCTACCATCCGTACACAAAACCTAGACAGTTGGTGTACCTCTTTAGGCAGTTCCTTCTTCTCATCTTAAATATGAGACACACTTCTCATGCTCAATCGACTCAACGCATCAGCTACTACATTGGCCTTACTGGGTTAAAGTGGACACTCATTTCATATTCGTTGAGCAACTCTAGCCATCTTCTTTGATGAAGATTCAATTATCTCTATGTGAAAACATACTGAAGACTTTTATGGTAAGTAAATATATCAACATGTACACAATTTAAATAATGTCTCCAAAGTTTTAATGCAAATACCACAGAAGCTAAATCAAGACCATGAATAGAATAATTCTAAACCTACTCGGGAAACATCAGAGTATAGCACATACCCTACACCACTCCTCGGCAATGTAAGTATTAGGGCTGAAGTGATTCGATCTTTGAGCTATTGAAAGCTCTTTCAAAAGGTTTCAGACCACTCAAACATAGCCTTCTTCTTTGTTAAAGTTGTCAATGGAGCAGCAATAGAGGAAAATCACTCAACAAACCTGCGATAGTAATTATCCAAACCCTAGAAACTCCGGATTCTTGTAGGAGTGAGGGGTCTTGGCCAATTCTTTACTGCCTCAATCTTTTTCGGATCAACCTCTATACCCTGGTCGGACACAACATGACCAAGGAAGGTCACTCATCTCAGCCAAAACTCACATTTGCTTAATTTTGCATACAATTGATGTTCCCTGAGTACTTTCAATGTCATTCTCAAATGTTGTTCATGCTCTTTTCTAGTCTTAGAGTATATGAGGCTGTCATCTATGAGTACTATGACTAAAGAATCAAGGTACTCACGGAAGACCCTATTCATAAGGTCCATAAACGTGGATGGTGTGTTAGTGAGACCAAATGATATGACAACGAACTCGTAATGACAATACCTAGTACGGAAGTCCGTCTTAGGAATGTCCTCGTGTCTCGCTCGAAGCTGGTGATAACCTAACCGGAGATCTATTTTAAAAAAGAAACTTGAACCTTGGAGTTGATCAAATAGATCATCAATTCTAGGAAGAGGGTATTTGTTCTTTATAGTGACTTTGTTGAGTTGCATATAATCAATACACATTCTAAGGGTTCCATCCTTCTTCTCAATCAATAAGACTGGAGCACCGCATGGGGATATGCTCGGCTGGATGAATCCCTTGTCAAGTAGATCTTTTAAGTGCAACTTCAACACTTTGAGTTCAGGTGGAGCCATTCTATAGAGAGGAACGGATATTGGTTTGGTGTTGGTATATAAGTCAACACCAAAATCAATTTTGCGTTCAGGAGGAATTCCTTGGTAAATCCTCCGGAAAGACATCTTGAAACTCATTCACTAAGGACACAGAGTCTATGGAAGGGACCTCATGCTCTAACTCATTGACTCTTACTATGTAGTATAAATACTCCTTAGCTAGCATCTTATTTGCTTTGAGATTGGAAACTATTTGGCTTGTTGGATTTGAACCACGCCCTTCCCAATCAAGCTCTAACTCCTTTGAAAACTGAAAGCTTACTACCCTGTTTCGACAGTCTATTGTAGCATAACACTTATGGA
This sequence comes from Solanum pennellii, assembly GCF_001406875.1. NCBI lineage: Eukaryota > Viridiplantae > Streptophyta > Magnoliopsida > Solanales > Solanaceae > Solanum > Solanum pennellii. The sequence goes on along the minus strand of NC_028637.1, from coordinate 42,869,263 downwards.
GTCAATCCATACCCAAGATTATATAAAAATCAAGCATGACTAATTCTATTAGGCCAGCATGGGTGACTCTATCAAGACTATTAATTGGGCATTATTTATATACTCTTTCAGCTCTAATGTCGTCTCCTATGGGAGTACTAAACAGAAAAGGCTCATGTAAGATCTCAAGAAGCAAGTCAAATTTACTAGCTACTAAAGGAGTAACAAATGACAAAGTGGATCCTGGTTCTAACTATCCATACACAAAAAAATAGAAGACATGCAACGTACAAATGACCACATCAACCGACTTTTCTTGCTCTTCTCTACCTGTCAAAGCATAGAATTTGTTCCTCTTGGGAGGTTTGCCTGCAACACTAGGATTAGGCCAAGGCTAAGCATCTGTCCTGGTCTAATTCCTCATCTGTGGGCAGCCCCTGACCATATGCTACTCTTGTCACACCCATAGAAAATATAAGGACCTACCAGGCACTCACCTACATGCAAACGGCCACATTTTCCACATGGCTTGTTGCTATGCTGGGCATTTCTGTCATTGCCCTTTATTGGGACAGACTTGTCAACTTTGGCATTCTAGTTCCTGGAAGGAGTAGGATTGCCTGAGCGCTGGTGCCCCTTCTTGAACTTGGGCATGTCCTGAATTCCAAACGAACTCCTACAAGAGATAGAACCAGCCTGATATGAGGTCCTAGGCTTCATTCCTTCTCGGCCTCCCTTTCTCTGACGACTCTCCTCCCCCTGCTGTACATGAACCATCAACCTACCCATGTCCATGTTATCATGAACATGGCTGCCCGACATTCCTCCTCCAGATCATCAGATACACCAATCACAAACCTGGTCATCTCATCCCTAATATTGGACACAAGAGAAGAAGCATATTTCGAGAGCTTAACAAATTTGAAGGAATACTCCTTGACTGACATACCTCCATGTCATAGGTAGATGAACTTGTCAACCCTTAGCCTCTCTCTGTTCTCTCGGAAAGAACCTCTCCAGGAATGCAGTCTTGAGAGTGTTCCATGTGATGGGGAGTGCTTCTGGTGCTCGGCCATCTACCAACATTTTGTACCACACCTGAGCCATTTCTTTGAGTTGATATGCATCCAACTCAGCCTTCTCCTTTTCACTCACCCCCATGGCACAGAGTATCTTGTAAACTTCATCCACAAACTCTTAGGGATCCTCATTAGTCTTGGACCTGTAGTAGACTAGAGGATTCATGCGAGTGAAGTCCCTCAGTCTGCTAGCCATGGTACTAGCTTGTGGGTTCTCCCTAGGAGCATCCACTCTAGTGGTCTGGGTTGTGATAGCCTGTGCCTGAGTAGTGATGGCTTGGTCCATCTAAACTAGTGCTTCTCTTACTTCCCCATCTGTCAACGTAGCTGGGTTGACAAGCACTTGCACTCCAGCAGCTGGAGCTTGAGGAGGAGCTTAGTTGCCTCCAGCAGCTACTTCTTCGACTCTTCTGCCTGCGTTTTTCCTTGTGTTCATTTTATACACGTATACCCATGAAGGAAGTTAGGCACTAGAATGACACAAAATGTCAAAGCTCTAGACAGCACGATAATGAGTAGAAGCGAGGTTTCTTATCATCACTTTGTTCTAAGTTATTATTATGGTGCGCTTCACAACCATAAGTTATAAACTACGTAACGTGGTTGTTTTGAGGTTTAGTTCCTAGGTAATTTAACCTCACGCTCTGATATCATGTTTGTCACACCCGGATTCTGTAATCCAAATGCAATCGGCGTCGTTAACCCCTCAGAGGTCGCATAGAAGCCTCGTCTTAGCTTTCATCACAATCATATAGTAAAATTTGCAGAAAATTTAAAACTTTTAAAACATAGTGAAGTAGACATAGACTTCATATTATTACTATATAGAAAAATATTCTAATGAGCTGAAACTAAACGACCATCCACAATGGATTAAGCAATTTAATGAAGAAATCAATATATCGTAATAGTTTGCCAAATGACCTTAATACAAAGCTTTGAATAAAAGACTAAAATGAAACGCTAGGGACAACATCCACTTCCTATTTCAAAAGTACTAAGCTAGAATGATAGGTGTAGCATCCTCAAACTCAAGAGGACCTACCAAAACTCTGAAGATCGCTAATCCAAACCGCTTCAGTGAGTCTTCAATCTTCTCTCTGACATGCGCCTATAAAATAGTAATAGTATAGGGTTAGTACACACTTTTACTAAGTATGCGTGTATGCACATATACATGAAAGGACTATGCATGATCAATGAAAGATCTTTCTATAACAACATGCCATTTCTAGAAAGTAAATTCACTAGACTCTCTAAATTCGTTATTTGTGAATTATGGTATGAATATGACATATTTTAATGCATTCAAAATACACAACTCATTTTATATATGACATAAGACTTTAGAATCATGAACATAATATTAGAACAACTAAAATGAATATTTTGAAATTTTCTCCTCCCAAACCCGAGAGTTCTTCCCCAACACTTAGTTTATCAGTCTTTTTGATATTCTTATTGTGTAGTTCAATGATCTCCTAAATCATATGTCTTACTCAGAAGTGCAATGATTCATTATAGTCCCATGACTATAATAAATCGATTAATTAATTCAAAAGACTAGGGAAATGATTTGGCTACCCTTACTACACGTTATTCTTTCCATTCTTGTTAAGTTAGGCGTAAAATCTTCATAGGCCAATCATTATTGGCTAGGACACTTATGTAACATTACGGAAAATCACATGCCTAACAAAGAGCCCGATAGGTCTTTAAGAATGCATATTGTGGATACATAGACATTCCAATCCCCAATATTGAGAAACATTGGGCATAGTATAGAAAATTGGCTGAGGGGTATTAGTCAATTTCGATATAATATCCAAATAAGCAAAATATTCGTCATATTAGAAAATATTGACTCAAAGGGTGTTAGCCAATTATTCTAAGTATTAATGAGATTTTTTAAGAAATGTACTTGAAATTAAGACCCTAACTAATAAAAATTACATCTCAACAAAACATATGAAGTACTAGGCATCCAAGTGTCAAGCCTAGCACCATTCCACATGACCATTTAAAATAATCATGTAAATTAAGTAGTGCCCAAGGACATAGTGAGGGTCTTTGGGACAATAAGTAAATATTCCAAATAGGAAATAAATAATAGTTAATTATAAAAGAACAACCAACCCATGTGTAATCACATGGGAAAATCATGTGGGAATCGGCCATAGGAGGGGACCACCCTAACAGAACTCGGTTAGTGTAGTTAAGGGAAAGCATATGCGGACGGGTCCCTCCATGTGAAACCTCACTACATAACAATATCTAGGCTATAACTAACTGTTCTAACTAGATAACTAATTTAGGACTAACCAAAATGGATCCACTAGTCCACCCGCCAACCTAGGAATAAACCGGGTTGACACTAACCTAGTACTAGTGAAAGAGACAACCTAGTATCTAATCTAGGATGGTCCAAAGAGTTAGTTAAGGTCCTAAAAGATTAGGGATACTTTAGTAATTACCCTAGGATACATAATTAATTAATTAATTATGAGGGGCAAAACCAAAATCACAAAGCAATTTCCAGATTTTAGTTAAAACAAGAAAAAGACAACCTAGTAGCTAACCCAGGATGGTCCAAAGGATTGGTTATCGTCCTAACGAATTAATGGTACTCTAGTAATTACCTTATTTAACCTAATTAATTAAATTATACATTTAATTAATTAATTTAAATTGTCAAAACGAAATCGTTTCAGTTACCTATTATAATTCAAGAAACATCCTAGTACTTAACCTAGGATGGTCCTAAAAGGTTGATTATGGTTCCAAGGACTTACGGGTACTTTAGTAATTACCTAGGTCCCTAAATTAATTAAATTAAGTATTTAATTAATTAATATAAAGTAAAAATGTTGACCGCAACCATAGTCAACACCAATTTCCAGAATTGGTTAAGTGTTATGTTTTCCTATTTGTAGTCAATATAGGAGGGGATTGCTAGTAATTAGTTAATTAATTTATTTAATAACTTATTAAACCTTAGTTCAATGAGTCAAGATCATTTCCTAATACTTATGCTCACGTTCAAACAGTAAGTGTTTTACAACGCAAATCAGAAAACAATGAACGAAAGAAAAAGGCAGAAATTTTATCGATTTCTCTTGGGCGGTTTCAAGGTTTATTCTAGGTTTCGTTCAAGGTGGTATTCGTGGATTAAGTTCTAAATAAGGTATGGGTTTCTCTCCTGGAATTCTTTCTCCAAGAGTACTTTCCTTCGCACGATTCATGAGATCTTTAAAACTAGGGTTGTTCCCGTCGAACTTCCTTCCCCCTAGTATCCTTGTACAATTTCAATGTTCAATAGGTTATAGATCAAGTTGTTTGTATTCGGTGATGGATGATCTTAATGTGTAGGGTTATTGAATTATGAATGTATAATGAACCTATGAAATTTTAATCGTATGAAGTTAAATGTTTACAACGTGAATTAAGAATCGAGGATATGCTAGTTACGTCCATCAACGTTTAATGGTTGCTGTGTTTGTCCGAATGCTAACTTGCTGTTATTGTGACGTTATGAAGATGTTATATTCATCAAATGTTAATATGATGCTTTCCAAGATATTTAAAAACATTATCCCCAAAGTCATGAAATAAGATTGGCTAAAAGGACCTCCATGAAATCACATCTGGAGTGTATTACTTATCTTATGCCAATAAATTCGCTAACAGAACATTGTCCCAAAAAGCATGCATGCAAATGGCTATAAATTTATGTTAAATGATTAAAGTTTTGGCTAATGGTTCATACATATTAAATTTAATGAAGAACACACATAAAATTGGCTAATGCCAACAAAAATGGTTATGTAGTTTAATATCCAAGTGTTTAGGCCAAGACTAATCATATGCCAATCTTGTGTAGTTAGAGTAAATAAATGACAACATAAGCACTTCTAAACTAATTAAATGAACCCATATACAAGAGAATGTCATTCATTGGGACAACTCCCAACATGTTCTTTAAGAATTATATATGATCTTATGAAACTCATTGAATGAAGTGCTCATCGTTTGTAATCGCTGATATGAAGCTACTACACTAAAGTAAGTAAGTAAGTAACGTGAGCAATAACATAAATAATGAGGTATAAGTTAAAAAATTACAAGAATGAGGTGTTAAAGTAAGTGAGACAAGCCTCACTCACACCTAAGCTACTATGTTAAAAATACTCACGAATGAAGGTGTTAGAATTTGTGAGACTAGTTTAATTAACACAAAAGAATGATATGTAAAGACAATTCACATTTCATCAATGTAAAGTATGGATGAAAAAATATCAATAGAGTAAGAAAATGTCAATCCATAAAAAAGCTTCCATAATGTTTGAGTCAACTCTAAAAGATAAAGAAGATAATGAAAGTAAGCAAAGCACTGATATACTAGTTATGAGCATGTGCTTGCACGTGTAAGTATCATGAGACGAGGCTACCACCGAGGTGGATAAGTAGTCTCCTTAGGTACCTAGCCTTTGAACTATGGCAAGCAAACAAAGGAACTAGCCTGTGGTTTCCACCTAAGAGAGGTAGGTATGTTTCAATTTAACCTTTGCTAGTGAGACACCTCTTTTCGGTGTGGGGTAGACACTGGATTTCATGTCTAGTTCACATGATCTATGTAGGTTAATGCTCAAAACATGTTCTTGCTTCACTATTGTTGTGAGCCGCTCTTTTTCGGTGTAGAGTAAACACCTGAGATGGATTCGCCTTAGCCGGGAATTACGTCTTTTCGGTGTGGGACAGAAACTAGATTTCATGAGTAGATCCCATGATCAATATTCTTATTGATTGGTGATTCACCTCTTTTCGGTGTGGGGAAGACACTGGATTTCATGTTAACTCGCATGATCTTACTTGTAAAGATGTCTCTATGATAGCAAAAAGAATGATAATGGAACGTATGTTCAAAGTTAGATATGAAGAAGAGCTTAAGAATGTCAATTGCCAATATCGATACTTATGAAGTTTCAGCAAAAATGGGCAAGGCCAAATAAGATTGGCTTATAATGACTTCTTATGTGATACTAATAAAGGGAAGTAGATACATAATGACAACTTAATACCTCATAACTTCCCTAACATGAAAGTAATGAAATAGATGGCATAGCCAATAGAAACTAGCTTATGAAATGTTAATGACTACATAGAGTAACGAATGACTCATTGTAAAGTAGTGAAATCTTTCCTCAGTCATTTGATTACTTACTTGATTATCGTGGGTATGGGACTACAAATGAATCATTGCACTTGTATGTAAAACATAGAACTAAACGAATTATTGAACTACACAACAAGAAGAATAAACAGACTTAAAATAAAACTAAGTATAGGAATGGGAGCTCTCAGGTTGGGGGTTATCAAATTTTTGAATCCTCGCCCGAGTGGTTGTAATATTATGTTGATGACACTAATGTCTGGTAATCATATATAAAATGAGTTTTGTGTTTTGAATTCATTAAAATACATCATTTTTATACCACAATTCATAACTAACAATTTAGGGAAGTCTAGTGATTATACTTTCAAGAAATTGCATGTTTTTTTGGAAGAGCTTTCCTTGATACTGCATAGTCTTATGTGTTTATGAGAATACACCCATACTTAGTACAAGTGGTGTACTAACCCTATAAAATTTACTATTTACTATTTTAATAGGTGCAGGTCAGAGAGAAGATTGAAGACACATTGCAACAGTTTGGAAATCAGCGTTCTCCAGACCACTTCGTAGGTCCTCTTGATTTCGAGGATGCTACAGTTTATTCTAGCCTAGTAGTATACATAGCTAGTGTTTTTTGTTCCTAGGATTTCTTTCATACTTTCATTTCAAAGCTTTGTAATACGGCAATGTTTGGCAAACTTAATGATGATATTGTAACGCCCCAAAACGAACAAAGGTGAACTAGAGACTCGTCGTTGTTTCTTGAGTTGATTTTTAGTTCAAATAGTTATTTTAGTTACCTTATGCAGTATGTCAAGTTTGGTTATGTTTGGAGTTCAATTAACCACGAACGTCCATGACTTTCTGAAAGTATGCCTTAAAATGTACTAGTGTGTCATGTTGTATTTAGACGAGTTTTACGTGTTCGTTTTACTTGAAACTTGCATTGTATGTTACAAGTCCTAGACGACTTAGCTTAAGGGTTTAACGACTGGGCACGACCCCAGCTAGGACCCACAAGGGGCCCTAGATGAAGGGTGCAAGACTTGGGCAAAATCTGCAAAAAATCAGCAGCGGCCATCGACGACCCCAACGATGGTTCATTGGTCCCTCAACGGTCCGTAGACCTAGGGTGTTTATTGGACCAGTGAATTTAAATTTTACATACTCCATTTGGAGCTAAGTATCCACCAACGGACCCTACCAATGGTCCGTTGGCCCAACAACGGTCCGTTGGTGAAGGTCCGTCGAGGATGCCTGCAAAGTCTGTAAGTTGCTGCCAACTTGGGGTGTTTTATGTAAATATACCCCAAGCCTTTTAAGACCCTAGGTTGATGATTTTAGTGTTTTTAGTTTATAATAAAATAATTCTAAACCCTAGACCTATACAAGACCCCTCTCTTCAAAATATTCAAACTCTCTCTCTCTCTCTAAAGACAATCTCTCTCAACACTCCATTGAAAGCTTGAGGTCATGGAAGGATAGGAGGGCTTGTTGGACGTGTCTCTTCATCAAAAACTCTTGGATTTTGCTTCCTGAAGTGAGGTATTGTATTCATTCTTTAAAATCATTACATTCAAGAAGCCAACTTCAAAAAGGGGTTTCTAAACTCAAACTATTTCTAACTTTGAATTCTAGTTGGGGTCTTCTTGTATTTAAGTTTTAATCGTTTAAATGTATTTATTTTGGGTTGAATTGATGTTTTGATGTTAAAACTCTAATGAAACTCTTGTTTATGTATACTTTAACCTTTGGATTGAAATTGGGTTATGTGAGCATGATTTGAGTAGATTATGAAGTTGGGTCTTCTTGTATTTGTCATGTTGGTGTAGCTACATCTCAAAGGGCCTTAATATGGTGAAATATTGATAAATTGCTCATGACTAATAATGGTTTAAATTGATGTTGAGTTGCTTTCATTAGATAGTTTTTATTATGAATTGACATTGAGTGGTATGGTCCATCTTATGGATGGCGGTGCTAATTGAGCAACTTGATGTTATTTAATATGTTTGAATATGTAATCTTGAAGGTCTGACATGTGAAATGAAGAGATATTTGAATGGGTCTTGTATTGTGTTTTGGTGTAGCTTGAATTGCATGCTTGACCTAGTTTAACTCTAAATGAAGAATATGATTATGAGAAGCATGTAGGGTGTGCAACTTGATGAACCAAGGTTAAAGTATGCGTAGAACTTGATGAAAATTAAATGAATCTTATATTCAAGGTGTGTAAATGTACACACACACACTTTAAAGAATGTATTATACTAAGTTGAGTAAAAAGGGGAATCTTGAGGTGGAAAAACTTCGTGAGTTGAGATGTGGTGTATAGTAGATCCTAGTGAGATTTCTATGATAGACTACTATATTAAGAAATTCGTGGGGAGTTATGCCTAACACCGAGAGGATATGAAGGAAAGGTGGATTACACTTCGTGAGTTGATATGTTGTATTTCCAAAGTACCTTTTGAGATGAGTACTCCTCATTATTAAAGAATGAGTTACTTAGTAGCAATCTCCTTATCCCTTAACTATGTGTCCACATAGATGTAGCTATTGGGAAAGTCATGTAAAAGCTAAGAAGCATGACCTTAGTCTAGGCAAGTAAGGATCCCTCATCCGATAAGGGTTAATATCGAGATTCCATGTCTAGATCTCATGGTCTATGTCGGATAAGCAAATCCCCCACAAAGAACTGATTGAACTAAGTCTTTCTTAAAGAACATACTACTTAGGGTTGGTGGTGGTATGGGATGTTATCTACTCATTGCACTAGGTAGGACCTTCTGAAAGAGAAGACTTGGTGCCAAACATTCAAAAAGAATGTACAACTTAGGGTAAGTGGTTGTATGGGACGCTACCTACTCAATGCATTAAGTACGCATTCCGAAAGGGAAGACTTTGGTGATTTGTTGGGTGTCTTTTAATGTCTTGCCGTTAATTGAGGGTCTTGTTTCTCCCGAGTTGAGTAAGCCGAAAGGGGTGGTCTTGAGGGTTGCTTTTTTGTGTATTAAAGGATGCATATGCATACTTCTTCCATATCTTACCTTAGTGAGTCTTAGGATAATTCCGATGTAGGGAAACTCTTAAGGAAAATGAGTTCACTTTCTCTTTCGCTTGGCCTTGGATGTTCATTCATTTAGTTTTGGATAGTTCATTGTAATTGCTCAAGTTGAATTTATTGTAAATGCTTTAAATGATTCATTGTCAATGTTCAAATGTATTTGTTGTAAATGCTTAAGGACTTCACTATGAATGTCAAGTTCCTTCATTGTAATGTTTCTTGTTGGCTTAAAATTATGGGAATTCTTATCTAAGTTGAAAATGAATGTTAGTATGATGTTTTGCCTTTGTATTCATGAATGTTTTTCTTAAATTGCATGAAAAGCTATTTTTACTAAAATGTCCCTTTTTACATGTTTTTGCATATGCCATACTTAGTACATTGTTTTGTACTAACCCCATACTTTTCTATACTATATAAGTATAGGTTTGAAGCTTTTGAAGGTTTGGAGGCTTGAAGGAAAAGCTTGGGAAAGTTTCTCTCAAGGCAAAGTATGTCCTCATATATTCGAGGTCATAGTCATTTTCTTAATTTTATTTGAAGACTTGTTATGTATTTTACTTTATTTTAGAGGGGTATGTCCCTAAGATATTATGTCTATTATGTCGTGTCTTTAAGTTGGCTTGTGACGATGAGATTCTCTAAGTACTATGAAAGATTGTCTTTCAATAAGTATTCGTGAAAAGTGTTAAATTTCCGCACCACTTTTCATGCCTTATGTGAAGAATGCTAGTTAAAGGGCTTGTACTAGACCCCAAAGGGTCAAGTATTCCGGGTCACGAAACGACGTTTCTCCCTAACTTCTAGGGGGTGCTTTCGGGTCGTGACAAATATATTCATCTTCTGTTTCTAATTGATTCTTTATGGTAGATGGATGTCCTTTACCTTGATCTTAGTATATGATGTATCTGCGTAAACAGTACATGAAGTCTATGTATACTTCATTAGATTAAAAAGTTTTAATTTTTCGAAAAATTTAGCTAAATGAATGTGATGAATTCAAGAAGAGGCTTACTGCGACCTTTCAGAACGATGCCGGTTGCGATTCGGATTCTAGAATTAGGGTCGTGACAAACTTGGGATCAGAGCATGAGGTTAAATTACATAGGAACTAAAGCTCAAAACAACCACGTTACGTAGTTTCTAACATATGGTTGTGAAGCACACCACAATCATGACTTAGACACTTTGTGATGTCACTACACCATTTTAGGTCTACGGCAACACTAAATCTTGACAACGCTTATAAAGGGTTGCCTAAAATACTTTTGGGAACACTTTTAAAGTGTAGCCAATGATTTTGACTTTTAGATACATTAATTTTAGCAACACTTCTAAAGTGTACTCTTTAATGGGATAAACTACACTTCATAAGTGTTGTTGTAGTTGGCAACAACTATTTACATGAATGGCCACACTTTTAAAGTGTGTTATTTTTATAATTGAAAATACAACACATTAAAAATGTGGCCTTAGTGTTTTCACCAAAATTTAATATTCCCTCCAACATTTTAAAATTAAAGTTTTATCTCCCTCCCATTTTTATTTGGCCAAAAAAGTAAAACATTAAAGAAAAATTAAAAAGAATAAAACATTAAAGAAAAAAAAAAGGCAACATTTCTTAAACTTCAGATGAAGCTTCCATTTTCAGCTGAAGAACACCATTTGCATGATTTTTGTCATTATTTTGGAGGTGCCTTGTTTGTACTTCAACAGCTTGATAAAGCTGATAGCATAGACAATCAGAAACATTGATAAAGCCTGCAAAAGACAGATCGAATGGTAGTGAGTTGAGTTTGAAAAATGAACTCAAAGAGTTTGATTTTTATTTTTCCCTTCCTCTGTTATTGGGCCAGAAGAAGGTGTGGAGAAGAAATTGGGAATCAGAAACATGCTATTATTGTGCCAGAAGGGGGTGAAGGGAAGATTTCCAGATCCAGAAACATGCCAGAAGGGGGTGAAGGGAAGAAATTGGGACCAGAAATATGCCCCTTCAGAGAGCAATTTATGTTTGATCCTTTACTGTAGGAAAGACATTTCCTTACTCACCATTCCAGCGTAGCTTCCAATTAGAAGTCTCTGCCTCCCCTGCTTATCCATCAAGTATAAAGCACATAGTGCACCTGCAAGAAACACATAGCGACAACTAAACATTATCTTGGAACGACGTGAAAGGCTATATAAAGCGCGTCTCAAGTGATTGAACCCATTACATACCTGCAAAGTTGGTCAGTCCCACATATAAGCTTGCTAAGCGCTGCTTGAGAGCCCAACATCTTTGAAAGTCAAGGATGAAAAGTAGAGAACTCAATTTATACCAGCAAGCTGTTGAAGTACAAACAAGGCACCTCCATTTTCAGCTGAAGAAAAAGGCAACACCATTTCAAAACACTTGTTAACTTTTTTTTAGTTTGCTATGATTTTTGTTTTGAGATTTGATTCTAAAACATGGTTCTCTTCTTTTTTGAACTGTGATTTGCTCAGGATGCACAAAACAGAGTTGCAGCGTATGCTCTCCATCGCTTGTTTCCAGATCTCCTAGTTCACATGCCATTTACTGAACCATATGCATCACTTATTTTGCAGTGGGAGGAAGGTAATTTTTCTAACTTTACGTGAAGTCAAATGTTTGATATTGGTATTACATTAAGCATTTTGGTAACTCAATTTTATACTTCACCCTGATC
>NC_028637.1:42845457-42856968 GCF_001406875.1 Solanum pennellii | reverse complement strand
GTGGACCTCGCGACGGGCCGCCGTGGACCTCGCGACGGGCCGTCATAGTCATTAGAGGCCGTCGTGGTCATGACGGGCCGTGGTCATGACGAGCCGTCGTTGTCATGACGGGCCGTCGTGGTCATGATAGGCCGTCGTGGACTCCGTCGTCCCATACTTGCAAGTTTCTTCTACTACTTCTATGATCTTCATGACGAGTATGCAGGACGGACCGTCATGGCTACGGCGGTCTGTCACGCTTTGCATTACAGCTGAAATTTCAAATTGATTAATTGTTAAATTTCTTAATTTTGTGTTCTTTCTTGATGGAACAGATTAGTTTACTAGAGGAAGTGATATTCAAGCAGTCAACGTTGTTATCAATTCTGATTTTTCCTAAGAACTCAGAAACGTATTTGCACAGGGTATGTATAACAGATCTTTGATCTTGCTTATTGACTTATATATTGTTTTTGCTATTTCATCATTGGTAATTTATTGTTAGTGGCTTTGGTTTGAATTGAGCTAAGGTTTTGTTTCTCTTGACCACTATTCATCTTGCTTGTTTTGTATGGTTGAAGTGTAGTTTTGCTATGTCAGATTTAGTTTCCTTGTTTGATCGTGTGGAACATATTAAATACACAAGGAAACTAATCTAATTTTCTTTCATTTTTGCTCCTGCTGTAATCTACAATCTGGACTTGTCTCTCTTTAGTTGTTGTTAATGTATTTAGTTTAAATTGAGCTAAGGTATTGCTTCTTTTGTTTCACTGTTTTTTGGCATTTGTATAAAACATTGGCATGGTATGGAATCTGCAATCTACAGATTTGTTGTTAATGTTTTCTGTAACTGCTGCTTCTATATATAAATATTTCTGTCAGTAAAGACTATTTTCTTTCTTATTATATAGAATATCCATGTTATAACCATAACTTTTGACATCCTAGTAGAAGGCATGCTTCCATAACTACAAACAAATAAACAAATAATTATTAGGAGAATCTAATTGTTTGTGTCTCCTCATTAACTCCTTTTTTCTTTAGTGTTCGTGTTAGTTTGCGTGCATCATGGTTATTGTATAACACCAAATTTTTTATATTGTTTCTTATGAAGTTTGAAACCTAATGCAATTATTCATTTTTGTTGAACTCATTTGGAATTCTAGACAACTAAGGGAAGATCATCTACTTTGAACATCAATNCTTGACCACTATTCATCTTGCTTGTTTGAACATCAAAAGATGCAATCTAATTTTCTGTAACTGCTGGATTACTTCCCTCTCTATATTGTTGCAATCTGAACTTCTTACCTCTTCTATATAACTGCCAATGTCTTATTTGTGTAAGGAAATGGAGGTGATCAAATATGAAGAGGATGATGAAGAGTTTTTGTTGAACTATTGTAAAAGTTTAAATACATATTTGATTTATTGTGTACACATTTAGAATATTGATGTATAAGTATGGGTATGTACACAACACATACTATCTTTTGGTTGTACATGAAATATTTCTCGAAGTTTATTTGAAATATATAGCTTCAATTTAATGATTAATTAGTTCATTTTGTGTTTTAGGTCACTTGTATGTATGTAAATATATTATATATATTTGTGCTACATGTAGGCTTATAAATGTTGAAGTTACACTTTGTAAGTGTTGCTCTAGGTAGATAAAAAGTTACACTTTGAAAGTGTTGCAATAGATGACCAATAAAAGGCAACACTTTTTAAGTGTGATCAATAAATCTGAAAAGGCAACGCTTTTAAGTATAGTCTAACAAAAAATAGGTGTTGCTAATCCACGTCTTCAAAGCGTGCCCTTATACCTATTTGGCTACGCTTTATAAGTGTAGCCAAAGATGGCAACATTTAAAAAGTGTTGCCTAATTTCAAAGGTTACGCTTCTTTTGGGCAGCCCCTAAATGTGTTGCTGAATGTCCAAAAGTGTAGCCTTTTATCAAAGGCCACACTTTTTGCTAGTTTAGGATACACTTACGTGGTGTTGTTGTAGGCCGAAAATGGTGTAGTGTCTTTTGATAAGGCCCTACAGGTGGAGGATTCGATCAAGTGGGAGCAAGCCATGGATGATGAGATGAGGTCACTTGAGAAGAACGACACATGGGTGTTGACTGAGTTACCTGCAGGGAAGAGAGCTTTGCTTAACAAGTGGGTGCTCAGAATCAAGACTGAACCAGATGGCAAAAGAAGGTTCAAGGCTCGTTTAGTGGTTAAAGGATATTCACAAAGGAAAGGTATTGATTATGCTGAAATATTTTTTCCTGTTGTGAAGTTAACCTCTATTCGAATTTTGTTGAGTATTGTTGCATCGGAGATTTTGCATCTAGAGCAAATGGATGCAAAAACAGCATTTTTACATGGAGATCTGGACAAAGAAATCTATATGCAGCAACCGGAAGGATTTGTGGTTCCAGGAAAGGAACACATGGTGTGCAAGCTCACCAGGAGCTTGTATGGACTAAAGTAAGCACCAAGGCAGTGGTACAAGAAAGTTGACTCCTTCATGATCAATAGTGGATTCAGCAAAGCTGAAAAGGATCCTTGTTGTTACTTCAAGAAATACACTGATTCATATGTCTTTCTACTCTTGTATGTGGATGATATGTTGATTGCAGGATCTAGTATGAGTGAGATTAACAATCTGAAGACAAGGTTGTCTGCAGCGTTTGAGAAGAAAGATTTGGGTCCAGCAAAGCAGATTTTGGTGATGAAGATTTCTCGGGATAGATCTGCTGGCACTTTAGATCTATCTCAGTNATAGATCTGCTGGCACTTTAAATCTATCTCAGGAGTTGTACATTGAGAAGGTGCTGAGAAGATTTAGGGTTAATAATGCGAAACCCAGGACTACTCCATTGGCAAATCACTTTAAATTGTCAAAGGAGCAGTCACCCAAGACTGCCGAGGAGCGTGATCACATGGCACTTGTTCCATATGCTTCAGCAGTTGGTAGTTTGATGTATGCTATGGTCTGCACTAGACCTGATATAGCACATGCAGTGGGAGTTGTTAGCAGGTACATGGCGAACCCTGGGAAAGAGCATTGGGAAGCTGTGAAGTGGCTTCTGAGATATCTGAGAGGTACATCCAGTACTTCACTTTGTTTTGGCAAAGGCAATGTGACTCTACAGGGTTTTGTGGATGCTGATCTTGGTGGGGATGTTGACTCGAGCAAGAGTACATCCAGATACATTTACACCATAGGTGGAACAGCAGTGAGTTGGATGCCCAGGCTTCAGAAGTGTGTTTCTCTTTCATCTACTGAAGCTGAGTATGTGGCAATAGCTGAAGCTGGGAAAGAGATGATATGGCTGGCAGATTATCTTGAGGAATTGGGCAAGAAGCAGAGCGAGAAGATTCTTTACTCAGATAGCCAGAGTGCCATATAGTTGGTGAAAAATCCAGTCTATCATTCGAAGACAAAGCACATCAGAAGGCGATACCATTTCACTCGCGGGGCAGTGGAAGATGGTGATATGTGCTTGGATAAGATAGAGGGTGCAAAGAAGCCGGCAGACATGTTGACGAAATGTGCTGATGTTGGGAAATTGAGGTTATGTAAAACCTCGGTTGGTCTTCTGTAGTTGTTGCTACAGATGTTGCGGTGCGGTAAAGATGTTGATGATGAAGAGATTTTTTTTGAGAATGTATTTTTTGGATGTCTGAGTCAGTCTCCAAGTGGGAGAATTGTTAGGTAGTGGAGCCTGATCTATTTTAGGTTTTCCTATTTATTCTCTCTTTTAGGCTTTCCTATTAATTCTCTATTTTAGGTTTTCCTATTTATTCTCTGTAACCAAAAATACTCTGATTTATTAATATAAATATACCTCACCGCCGTGGAAGTTTACTCACGGGGTTTTACCATGAAATATTGGGTTTTCTCTCTCTCTCTCTATCTCTAGATTTCTCATCTCTTTCTCTTAAAAGTTCTTGTGTTCTTCATTCATCTAGTGTGTGTGCGTAATGCGATCCTAACATGGAGATCGTCTGCGTTGTGAATTCTTGAGTTTATGATAGTGTGCTGAGATCGTCGCACAGACACGTGGAGATCGTCTGTGTCGTTATATGGACCTCGCGAGTCCCCCATGGGTCATCAACTCTTAATTTATTTCTGAGGTGTATCATGTATACACGGTTAGGAGAGTACTTGGCATCTGAGGCATAGTGTTTCATAGTGTCATGCTGCATTGCATCTCATTAGATCCCTCAATCTTGTTCATTATATTCCTTATTTGTGGTTGGAAATTACTGATATTTGATTATCACTATTGATGAAAACTTGATTGATAAGTATAATATGGATGTGTAAAACCAAAAGATTATTTGCTTATATGATGCTATCAGTACTTCTTTGTTGTCGGTCTATGATATATACAAGGTACATGTGGTTTCGTACTAATAGTACACTTGATGCACTCTTTTGTGGAGTAGATTGTATTTCAAATTCGAGCGTATCTCTTAGAGATTTGAGACTAAGTTTAGATTATCTTGGAGTTGTGGTGACCTGCTTGGATATTATGTGACTTATACCTTCATCTATCTCTAGTTATTAGGCTATTTTGGTAATCTGATAGGATATTTCCTATGTCTAGACTCGTCATATAATTTTAGACTTTTATTGGCTTTTAGAAGTTCTTGTACTTATGATACTAAATCTTGGGGTGTTATTTCCTTTTTTTTTTGTTTATTTCATTATAAAGGACTTAGTATTCGAGATATTGCTTTCCACTTATCCTTTCACACTCTATGTTTTATTGGTTAACTTAATGGGTTGGTTTACGTATTGATTTGGAACATAGATGTCATCACGACTTAAAATTTTTATCGTGACATTAGAAGCACAATTCACGTCTTGTACTATGTTCTTGTTTGTCACAACTACAGCCTCATCGAGTTTTAATTCCTCATCATCTCTAGTCTTGAGAGTTATACGATTTTTTGTAGACATGACAAAAAAATGGAGAGAACTATGAATGAATGATTTCAATACATGAGGTTTGTTATAGTGTATTATGTTTTAATTACTTTCCAAAGTTGTAATAGGAATATGGAAAACAAAATACTACCTAGGCCAAAAGTTATTATTTTTCGTTTTTTGGAGTTCGATAAATTTGTTTTTCAAAATATATGTAATATCTCTTAAAGCTTGTTTTTATTGGTGTTGGGAGGTAACAAACACTTTTGAAAAAAAATATTTTTATTGAAAAATTAAGTGTTTGACAAATAAGTAGAAGTATTTTTAAATGGAAGCGGAAGTAGTTTTTTTGCCATTGAAAAGAAGCTAAAAATTTCTATTTTTTATTAAAGTAGAGGCAAAAACAAAAACTTCGTTTCTCAAGACTAACACATTATTTTCATGTAGACATATTTACCAATATAATTTTTAATAATTAATTAACATATTTCATAAGTTTGGTTATATTTCATTTAAGAATTTTATTTTTTATTTTTATATAATAAATTCATTATTTATATATGTTTATATATTGTTTTACCTAGTATTTTGAAGAATAGAAAAAAAGATAATAATAATAATTTTTTTACAAGATTAGAAAATACAAAAAATAACACTTAAAGATTTGAGTCTTCCAAAAGGTACAATTGATTGAAATTTAAAGATGTACATTTCAATTCAGTAACAATAACATTTTGATTAATTATATCATTATAAATATAAGTGTGGCAGCGGTATCGGAACCGAGAGAACCGGTTCGGTAATTATCGGAACCAGTACTGTGCGAATCGGTACTGTGCGAATCGGTAATGTTCCGGAACCGGTACCGGAGAAACTGGTAAAAATGGTACTGTTCCGTCCCGGTCCGGAAGGGAACCGGTAGTATACCGGACCGGACCGATAATCGGGACGGATCGGTAATTAAAAAAATTAAAGATTTAATTTTTGTAATTGAATATAATTTTTATTATAATAATTAAGCAATTTAATAATTTAAATTTCAAACTTTAAAAGTTAAAAAAAAAATAAAAAATTTCAAACTTGAAAGTTATAAAATTTAACTTTCAAACTCTTAAATTTTTAAATTCAAACTTTAAAGTTTTAATTTAAAATTTTCAAAATTTTAAAGTTTCAAATTTAAATTTTCAAACTTTAAATTTTTAAATTCAAACTTTTAAAGTTTGAAAATTTTAAATTCAAACTTTTAAATTTTGAAAATTTTAAATTCAAATTTTAAAGTTATAAAATTTAAATTTCAAACTCTTAAAGTTTGAAATTTTAAATTTAAACTTTAAAGTTATAAAATTAAAAATTGACTATATTAAAAATTAAATTTAATACAACAATACTAAAAAAAAAATTAAGGCGAATAGCCTATATTTTTATTAATATTTATTTGATATTACAATTACATTTACAAAAATATTAGTAGAGTATTAAAAGATTTAATCTACAAAGCCACCTTCTAGGAAGGGTTCTGTTTGAATTAAATCTCGAATTATCAGACTTTTACTAATAGTTGGTGCCACCATATAAATCCCTTCGTAAGTCATTCAACATTTCTTTAGAAACATGTTCGGGAATTGGTTGAATAGAAAGATCTTCCATTGCTTCAATCCCGTCGTCACTATAATCCTACATTACTTCATCAACGTCATCTTGAAATTTGGTCGGTAGTGGTTCACGACCCAAATTTCTTCTCTCGGCATTAATCCAATCTCGAAATAATACCGATATCTCCAAGCTGTCGGCTGCTACTGACTGCCTATATTCTCCAAGTTGAAACCTTGCTGCACTAAAGACGCCTTCCGAAGCTACCGCCGACGCTTGCATTGCTAATATATCTTGAGCCATCGATACTAGTTTTGGAAATCCTTTGCCGCGATTTCTCCACCTTTGGAGAATATCTTCAGTAGGTTCTGTATTTTGGTTAATATAGACATCAAAATCATTTCTATTATCGTGAGAAAGTTCAAGATAATACTGTAAATAATCATCAATATTATTTTCATCAAATCTAACCCTAGAGCTTTCAGGTTCATTTTCACTTGATAAATTTATATTAGCATTATATAAATCATACAATTTTCTAGCTTCAATTTTTATGCTATCTTTAACTTTTTGACTACTAGGAATTTCTTCTAATACATCATCAATATCTAAGTTAAAATACTTTTTTTCAACCATTCTTGATGCACCTAAATCTTTATACTTAGTGTTTAACTAACATGCAGTTAAATAAATTTGAGGAATATGAATATAATATTTTTTAAATTTTAGAATCATTTTGTCAATGGTTTGTTGAAATCTTGGTTTATTTTTAAATTTATATAATTTAGAAGAAATCATACAATTATCAGGCAAAACAGTACAAATTGATGCATTATAAAGTACAAATATTCTTTTTGTAGTTAAGTAAAAAACTCTTAGGAAATCTATAAGTTCATTTATATCACGCCAATCATTATCATCTAGTCTATATGTCATATCTGAATTATGAGCATTCCAAACCCTTTGTAAGGTTATTCGATATTCATAAGCGACTCAGGCATTTCATATAAAGTATTCCATCTAGTAGCCACTGTTTTTGGAATTTTTCTATGTGGAAGATTATTTTCAAAACAGCGATTTTGAAAATCTTTACGCCTAGACTTAACTTGACATTTAAATATAAAATGACATGAATTTTCAACTTTCTTACATCCGTTATCATACATATGTACACCATCTCTAACCATCAAATTATATATATGTGCACTACACCTAATATGATAATTATCACCATAGAAAGGACAAAGTGTAGGTTTTAAATATTCAACAGCAGCATTATTACTTGAAGCATTATCTAAGGTTATACTACTTATTTTATCACATATTCCATAACTTTGTAAAAGATCTAAAATAGTTTGAGCAATATAACTACAGGTTTTTTGCATTTGACAACATTTATAACCTAAATTTTTTTTTTGCATATACCAATTTTCATCAATCCAATGTGCAGTAACAATCAAATAACATTACCGTTTACACTACGACCCATATCAGAAGTAATAACTATTTTACAAGTATTATAATTAAATAAACAACGAAGATATTGAAAATGTTGTGCATGATAATCAAATACAATCTTTTTTATTGTATTTCTAGAAAAACCTTTAAAATTTGGATTATATACAATTTGAATATAATGTATAAAATCGGGATTTTCAGCAAAACTAAATGGCACACCCATAACAATATCATTTTAGCTAGTTCTTCAAGATCTTTTTCTCTACTATATGAAAGTGGTAAACTAGAGCCAGAAACATTAGACGGATTTAATTGTGTTTGTACCATGTTAGAGCCGCCTACTCCTACATTTTCAGGAAGGGGGGTACCATTTTTTTTAGCTTCCGCTACCGCTTTAGCATGCATAAATTTATTTTTACAACAAGACATTAAATGACTACTCAAATGTCCCGTCCCGCCAGATTTGCCAACAGTTTTATGATTTAATCTATTTTTACATTTATTACAAATAGCTTGTGTTTAATTTTGTTTTGTGTCATAAATTGCCAAACAACCAATTTTTTAACACGTTCTACATTAGGCCTAGGATGTACTGGGGGAACTGGGGCAGGACAACGAAAGGGAGCGGGACTGGGAGTATTAGTAGTCGTAGGTGGCTAAGTTTCATCATCATCATCATCAAAAGTAGGCGTATCAGTATAATTATCAATATCATTATCATTAGGCAAATCCTCATTAAAATTACCAAAGCGACGTTGTAAATGTTCATGATAAAGATCTAATCCTGAATTACTATCAATATCAAAAATCGTATCATCAACATGTGTATAATCATCCGTATTTTTTCTTAATATAGTAGATTTTTTAGTTTTTGATTTAGAAGAACTATCGGTTTTTGCATTATCGGAGGATGTAAAGTTACAAATATTTTTTACACGCTCTAATGCACTTTTTTTCCCATTTCCTTTTTGAACAATATTTTTATCAAAATTCATATTAAAAAAATTAAACATGAGATTAAATATAATACGAAAAATGTAATGCAAATAATAAATCACAAAATAAATAAATAATTATTTAAATATAAATGAAACGTAAAATAAAAGTTGGAACGAATGTACCGAACGTCTACTTAAAAAAGTAGACGTTTATGACCGCCGAAAGCCGAACGTGGAAAGTTGAAAATTGAATTTTGAAGCTCCAAATCTAATTTCCAAAGACCAAGTAAGGCAACACCGGAATTTAAGATATTATATATTATATAATTAGAGATTAGAGAGTAGAGAGTTGAGAGAGTAGAAGATGAATATATGATTTTGTGATTTAAAAGAATGAAATTTAGGGGTATTTATAAGTAAAAAAATGGGTTAAAGTGTAATTTTTAAAACTTTAGGATATTAAAAAAGTTTGGGATGGGGTAGGGCTCCTATTAGCTGAAATTTTACTCAAATAGCCGTTGGGGGACCCACTAGCTGTTACCCAACGGCTATTAAAAAAATATATTTTTTTTAAAAAAATTTAACCAGACCGGACCGGACCGGACCGGTAATTTCCGGAACCGGGAAATATTGATATTTATCAATTTTCATCCCGATACCTGTCCCGAAACCGGAAATTACCGGTCCATACCGGTACTAACCGGAACCGAACCGGAACCGAACCGGTAACCGGTAAATGTCGGTTCCGCTGCCAGCCTTATATAAATACTTAAAATGATTTATATTAGAAGTACATTAAATAGTTATTTTTTTCTGTAATTTGACTCTTAAAGACATTTTATAGAAAAGATCAGTCAAATGCAATTTGCTTATGAAAGAACTTTCTAATAAAGATCAATCAAACACAATTTTCTTATGAAAAGCACTTTAAAAACAAATCAGTCAAACACAATTTGCTTATGAAAAACACTTTTCAAATGAATTAGTCAAACACAAATTATTATTTTTTTAGAAGTACTTCTTTGAAAAGCCATTAAAAAAAACAGTTCTACAAAATAAGTTGTTTTTAGCAACAATGCCAAACAGACTCTTAGATAATTAGGATAATGATATAATTGAAAGTTACTGAAAAATTTCTAAATTCACTATGTCATTAATTATCTACCGGAAGACCTGTCATGATAGTTGATAAAAAATCATTGAGTTTAACTACATTTCAAACTAAAGTAATTGAAAAAATAAAATTATTAATTAATCTATAATTCCCCTAGTCCCCACGATTTCACATAGTTGTCCACATCATTTAAAATAGTTGTCCTAAATTATTTATCAAGATAAATTAATTACATTTTACTCAGACAAATAATTCTAAAGTTGTAAACTTTCAATAATGTTTCTTGATGGGTGAATTAATAAAACTATTTTTCTTATTTATGATTTTTTTTATTAAAAAAAAAAGGAGAAAGAGAAAAGTCTGACATTCAATATGAGACTGAGGAAGTAATGTTCATCATATTATTTTGTTTGTTTTTTATTTGTCCTCCCAACATGATCAATATAAGTGGAGAAACTATTCTAGGTCTTATAATTTAGAGGTGAAACATAAAAGTAATATATTATTATCTTTCAACAACAAAAGATTATATTGCAATTCTAATCTAAACATTTTATATTTTAAATTAAATGATATATTAGTAAATTTGAATAATTTAAAAGAATGCCATTTGGTCAAATAACACAATTAACTGTAATTATCGAGAAACTCTATTTGTTCAGTCAGAAATCAATAAAAGTATCATTTGGTCATTAACAAATTATGTCAATGTTAACTCATATCATTTCTGTACTCTTGGGTTAGTTAAAATAATAAAATTTGATATTGTTACACTCATGAATTATTTTGATTGAATAATACATCAAAAAGAAAGAAATACTAAGAGAAGATCATAATCTAAATTTTAGGATTGTTTAGTTGATACAGTCATTAAAACATTTCTAACCTCAAATTTAAATATTGATTTGTCTCAAATATGAGTTACTTATTTCTAGTCTATTAACATTATCTCAAAAGAAATGCAACATCAAAAGTTGCTCATGTATATAATTTAGGACTATTTAGAGGAGATTTGAGTGAATAATTGTCACGACCCAAAACGAGTCGTGAGTGGCACCCACATTTAGCCTACTGGGTGGGCGAACCAACAAATCTAAACCCCAACATTTACCAATAGTTCAACTATAATTAACAAAAATAATGCGGAAGACCCAAACTTGTTAATGTAACCAAGTAAATAAGCTTCTAAAGTTTAACACTTATTATCCCCAAAATCTGGAAGTCATCACATCAAGAACATCTATCCTCAAATTACTAAGTCTAAGAGTATTTAAGAACTAAAATAAGTAAAAAGATAGTCCATGTCCAAACTTCAAAGACATCAAGACGTGAAGAAGAGAATCCAGCCCGAGCTAGGAATAATAGCTCACCCTGAAATCTGATGTGTTTAAGACTGGCTAGAGTTGAGGATGAGTCGAAGTCAATGGTGCACTTGCTGCACTACACAAAACAACAAGAAGAAAATAAAAGTAGGGGTCAGTACAAGGAACACGTAC
>NC_028637.1:42806790-42843447 GCF_001406875.1 Solanum pennellii | reverse complement strand
GGGCATTGGGCAACAAAATCAACAATGTCACGCTTCATTCTACTCCACCAAAAATGTTGCTTTAGGTCACGATACATCTTGTTTGCACCAGGATGTATAGAATATCTTGAATTATGAGCCTCTGTAAGAATAGTGTAAATCAAATCATCAACACGGGGCACACATACCCTCCCCTTAATTCTCAAAACGCCTTCCTCATCAATTAATGTCTCTTTAGCCTCCCCTCGTAATACCATATCTCGAATTCGACTCAGCTTCTCATCAGCAAACTACTTTCCCTTAATCTTTTCAAGAAAAGAGGATCTTGCCTCCACACAGGCCAAAAATCCTCCTTTCTCTAGTACTTCCAGCCTCATAAAGTCATTAGCCAACGTCTGAACCTCTCTAGCCAATGGGCGTCGAGAAACTTGTAAGTGGGCTAAGCTACCCATGCTCCCTGCTTTTCTACTTAAAGCATCTGCCACAACATTAGCTTTTCCTGGGTTATACAATATAGTAATATCATAGTCCTTCAATAGTTCCATCCACCTCCTCTGCCTCAAATTCAAATCTTTCTGAGTAAAGACATACTGTAAACTACGATGATCTGTATAAACTTCACACTTGACCCCATATAGATAATGTCTCCATTGCTTTAATGCAAATACAACTGCAGCCAACTCCAAATCATGGGTCGGATAGTTACGTTCATGCACTTTTAATTGCCTCGAAGCATAAGCAATTACATTTCTCTCCTGCATTAGCACTGCACCCAAACCAGAATAAGATGCATCACAATAGACAATGAAATTCTTACCTTCCACTGGCAAGGTAAGAATTGGTGCAGTAGTCAACAAAGTCTTGAGTTTCTGAAAACTTTCTTCACATTCTTCCGACCATACAAAGGGAACATTCTGCTTAGTCAAATTTGTTAGCTGCGAAGCAATAGAAGAAAATCCCTTGACAAATCGACGGTAGTAGCTAGCTAAACCAACAAAGCTTCTTACCTCTGTAACATTAGTAGGTCTTACCCAACTCTTCACTGCTTCAATCTTAGAAGGATCCACCATCACTCCATCCTTAGAAACCACGTGCCCCAAGAAGGACACTGAATCTAGCCAAAACTCACACTTGGAGAATTTGGCATAAAGTCTTTTCTCCCTCAACAACTCCAATACAATTCTCAAATGCTCCTCATGTTCTTTCCTGCTCTTTGAGTATATCAGTATATCATCAATGAATACAATGACAAAGAGATCCAGATATGGCTTAAAAATCCCGTTCATCAGACTCATGAAAGCAGCAGGGGCATTCGTAAGCCCAAAAGACATTACTAAGAATTCGTAATGCCCATACCTGGTTCGAAAAGCAGTCTTTGGCACATCTGCTGCCCGTATTTTCAATTGATGATAACCGGATCTCAGATCAATTTTAGAGAAGACACAAGCACCTTGTAACTGATCGAACAGATCATCAATTCGAGGAATAGGATACTTGTTCTTAATAGTTACCTTATTCAGCTGCCTGTAGTCTATGCACATCCGAAGGCTTCCATCCTTCTTTTTCACAAATAAAACAGGAGCACCCCAAGGGGATGCACTTGGTCTAATAAAACCTTTACCTAACAACTCCTGAAGTTGGGCCTTTAACTCCCTTAACTCAGCTGGAGCCATTCTATAAGGGGGGATGGAAATGGGGCGAGTACCCGGCTCCAGATCAATACAAAAATCAATATCCCTATCCGGTGGCATACCAGGAAGGTCTGCAGGAAACACATCCAGAAACTCACAGACTATCGAAACAGACTCAATCGAAGGTACTTTGGAAGTATCATCCCTGAGATGTGCCAAGAAGGCTAAACAACCTTTACTAACCATCCTCTTAGCGCGGAGAAAAGAGATAATACGGACTGGGGTGGAAATGTAGTCACCCTCCCACACTAGCGGATCTGTCCCAGGCTTGGCCAATGTCACAGTTTTAGCATTACAATCTAAGATTGCAAAATTTGGGGAAAGCCAAGTCATACCCAGAATTACATCAAAATCAACCATTTCTAGGATAATCAAATCTACATAGGTATTGCTCCCTACAAAAGTCACAAGGCAAGACCTATACACCTTCTCAACTATCACAGACTCACCCACAGGAGTAGAGACACTAATAGGCATGTCAAGCAAATCGCAATGTAAATCAAGACCAGTAGCAAATGAGGAAGATACATATGAAAATGTGGATCCAGGATCAAATAATACAGAAGCCATGCAATCACAGACCAAAAGATTACCTGTGATAACAGCATCAGATGTCTCTGCTTCAGACCTCCCGGGGAAAGCATAACAATGGGCCCTATCACCTGTCTGTCCATTGCCCCTATCATGTTGCGCCGCAGCAGTTCCAGCTTGCCCGCCACCCCGATTGATTGGGTGACCACCATTACCTTGGCCACCGCGTCCTCCAGAATGGCGGCCTCTCCCATGACCACCTCTACCTCTAACTATTGGGGGTCTGTAACTCGGTTTTGGACAAAACCTCCTAATATGTCAAGTCTCTCCACATCCATAACACTCTCTGGAGTCAAGCATAGGTCTCTGTGAGAACGACGGAGTCTGGGGATAACCTCCAAACTCAGAGAATTGTTGACCGGTCTGCGGTGGACCCTCAGCTACAGCCTGCAGGGAAGACTGAATAGGGCGGTTTTGGTAACCTCCTGAACTCTGCCCTCTGGAGTAAGAACCTCTAAACTCACCTCCCTTACGGAACTTCTTAGATGTCGACGCCATGGTGAAGTCGTCTGGCTTCACCCCCTCCACTTCTATCACAAAATCAACCACTTCCTGAAAGGATTTTGCTGCAGCAGCTACCTGTAAGGCTGGGATCCGCAAATCTGACCTCAATCCCTTCACAAAACGGCGAATCCGCTCTTGTGGACTGAAACAAAGCTGAGTGGCATACCTAGATAGTGCACGAAATTTAGCCTCATAAGCAGCAACAGACATCCTTCCTTGCTCTAGGCTCAGGAATTCATCTCTCCTCCTATCCCTCAAAGTCCGGGGTATATACTTCTCCATAAATAAGCTAGAGAATGATGCCCAAGTCATAGGTGGTGCCTGTGCTGGTTGACACTCAACATACGACCGCCACCACCTTTTGGCATCCCCCTGAAACTGATAGGTCACAAACTCCACACCGAATCGTTCTACTATGTCCATCTTATGTAGCAGCTCATGACAATCAACCAGAAAATCATAGGCATCTTCAGATTCAGCACCCTTGAAGACTGGAGGTTTCAACTTTAAGAATTTAGTGAAAAGTTCATGCTGATCACTTGTCATTATGGACCCTGTAGTCAATCGAGGAAACGTGCCTACTTCCAATGAGGCATCCATGCGGGGAGCCACAGCGGCTGCATGTTGTACCCCCTGAACCTGAGGTGCTGGTGCAGAAAACACTGGAGGTGTCTGGCCCTGATCAGATAACCCGCTAAGATAGGTAAGAACCTGGTTAATCATCTCTGGGGTAGGCTGGGGTGGTAATTCCTCATCTTGAACCTGCTCATTTTCCCCTTCTTCACCCTCTCTCACTACCTCATCAGTCGGTGGAGGAGTCACTGCCCTATTACTAGCTGGACCAGGTGTTTGTCCTCTACCTCTAGAGGGCGTCCTCCTGCGACCTCTACCACGGCCTCTTGCCACTGCTCCTCCTCGAGCTACGGTCCCAATGGTTGGCTCAGACGCACCCTGTCCTGCTGGTGCTGGTGTTGACACAGTTGTTGCTCTAGTTCTAACCATCTGCGAGATAGAGTGAGGATGTCAGATACCAATTTGTATCACCTAGATACCAATTGGACCCAAGTAATAGCACGAAAGAAAGAAAGAACGGAGTTTTCCTAAAGTCCTATAGCCTCTCAAAGAAAAGTAAGGGCGTCCCCCTACCGTTCCTCAAGACTCTACTAGACTCGTTCTTGTGTGATGAGACCAACGAACCTAAAGCTCTGATACCAAGTTTGTCACGACCCAAAACGAGCCGCGAGTGGCACCCACACTTATCCTACTAGGTGAGCGAACCAACAATCTAAACCCCAACGTTTACCAGTATATAAATTTTGAATAGTAAATAAAATGCGGAAGATCCAAAACTCATTAACGAAATCAATTAAATAAACTTCTAAAGTATAATACTTATCATCCCCAAAATCTGGAAGTCATCACATCAAGAACATCTATCCTCAAATTACTAAGTCTAAGAGTATTTAAGAACTAAAATAAGTAGAAAGATGGTCCATGTCCGAACTTCAAAGACATCAAGACGTGAAGAAGAGAATCCAGCCCGAGCTAGGAATAATAGCTCACCCTGAAATCTGATGTGCTGAAGACTGGCTAGAGTTGCGGACGAGTCGAAGTCAATGGTGCACTTGCTGCACTCCACAAAACAACAAGAAGAAAATAAAAGTAGGGGTCAGTACAAGGAACACGTACTGAGTAGGTATCATCGGCCAACTCAAAATAGAAACCAGTATATATTAAACAATAGTATAAAACCAACTACAATACTTAACAGTTGGCAAACAACAAGCACGTGAACCATAGACACAACAACACCATAATGGTTACACCCTCAATCACAACATTAAGCACACCTATGAGGACTCATGCCTCTACACCATACTCGTTTGGGAACTAGATTCTTTGAATTCGAGTATATTAAGTTAATTCAAGATTTCTTGCCTTTAATGTTAGTGTGTCGGAACGTGACACTCCGATCCCCTAATACTGTGTCGGAACGTGACACTCCGATCCAATAATCCGTGTCGGAACGTGACACTCCGATCCAAAATTACCATTAATCATCATTTAATACTACCACTTTTTCTTTCGTTAATAATATTTTATCAAGCCTTCTTTATTCAAGGCATTACTTCGGTAGAGATGGTTCAAGATTAGAATTTCAACATTCCCATAATTTTATAGCCAACCACAAACCACACAATCAAAAACATGCAACCACACAATCAAGTACATAGGAGACTTTACAATATCATTCAATACATATCAATCGCTATTTAGAGTTTATCTATTAGATAGAATTAAACCATAACCTACCTCCACCGGAGAATCGAAATCAAGCAAGCTACCTCTCCAATGCCTTTGTTTTCCTCAATACTTCGCTCCCTTCGTTCGTTTCACGTCTCCTCCTCTTTTTACTTTTTCCTTTTACAGATTCTTTTTACCCTAATTATCATATAATCAATTATAAAAGATGATAAAAATAACCCACTATTTATTTTAAAGTTGTCTCCTTTAACCCCCAACTAACTCAATTATAAAAATTACCCCACTAATTTCATAATAACAATTATGAATAGTTCAAAACACCCCATAAAAAAAATTTAGCGGAAGTCTGACCAAGTCGGGGTTACGCAGCTTGTGACGGTCTGTTGTATCTACGACGGTTCGTTCCGCAAGTCCGTCGTGAAATTCAGAGAGTCGATTCTGGTACCCAGACTCCAAAAATTGAAGTGTTTTGGAACGAAGACCCTGTGACGGTCCGTCGTATCCATGACGGTCCGTCCTGAAGTTCAGAGAAGTAACTCCAGTACCCCGATTCCCAGAGTTGAAGTGTTTTGGAACGAAGGCCCTCGACGGTCCGTCGTGCCTATGACGGTTCGTCCTACTTGTCGTCGAGGGTAATGAGAAGAGCAGCAGAAGAAACTAAACAAGTGTGGGACGACGGAGTCCTCACGGGCCGTCGTGACCAGGACGGTCCGTCGCGTGGTCCGTCGACCCAGTCAGTTTTTTTTATCAAAAATAATTTTACTGCTGAACCTACTAAACAGGTTGTTACAATAATAAATCTAAGAGGATAATATTGTTTTCTCTCAAATAATATAACTAGCTTTAATTATTTTCTAACATAATTTATAAATCAATAGAAACAACAACATTTCTTCAAAATGGAATAACAAAAGATAGAACTTGCAGAAATAAAATAAAAATAACATTCAATATAGCTAAGGAAATAACATTATCAAATCATTCAAAATCCAAAATATTTTCTCTACGGACCTCCTCCTCTTCCTTTTCCATTGAAATATAATCACTCACGATACAAAATACTTCACTTATTTCTTCTATTGGTTTTACTTTGATCCTATCAGGAAATTCTTGTATCATTACCTCCTTCAACTGCTTATCGTTGAGATATTCAACAGCTAGGAGAACATCAAGTAATTCTGATTGGATAATCTTTAAGAAATCCTGGTCAAAGTTCTTTAGGTGATCTTTGATAACACTGTCCTCTAAATGTTTCTGTCACGCCCCGATTGACCTTGAGAGGCGGACATGGGACCTAGGACCAGATGTGATCCCAAGCTAACCTTGATGTTATGATCATGAGCATACTAGAGATAAGAAACTGGAGCGGAAACTAAATAATAATTAAAATAAAAAGATGTGGAATACCCATACACTATAACTGAGAAATGAGAAAACTGATGATTTTAATACAAAGAAGATATTAACTCAATACTAAGTTGAAACTAACTATCTCTGAAAATAACCTCTAACTGACTAGAAATGCTGGGAAAGGCATCAGCTAAGTTTAGCAAAACTGAAACTAAAGAATAAAAATACTGAAAAAAACTCATGACTATTGTCTCAGAAATATGAGAACTCACTATTGATCTTGCTGAATTGGAGATGAGGAACCGATCTAACCGTGATCTTGATATTGAGAACCAAACCTACATCACGAGAAGATGTAGTGCACGTATGCATCAGTACTTGAAAGGTACTGAGCATGCAGGATAAATATTAAACAATTGTGTTTGTAATTTAGTTATTATCATACAAATATACAATTTTACACTACTTATAAAATATTGATGCATTATATATACATAGAGTCATTTAATTAATAATAGTTTTGGTCAATGATACATTTACTTGAGAAGCCATAGTATATATTGCCCAAAAATATGGAATATTACAAGTAGTTTTTTCATAGCAAATTATAACAAATGATTTTTTTTATTGTAATATGTTAAGCTTATCCATTATTACCCTGCAAGATGCACTAGGTCTTTTACCCTCTTCAGTCCCCACCTACTTCCACCTCGACTCTTTGGAATCAATCAATAGAGACTTCTCCCAACGAGCAGACAGATAAATTGGTAATGTTCATGATCTTTAAACAAAGCCGAAGGAGGTTACCACTAGAACAAACCAACATCCAATATTTGTGCAAAAGAAAAGATGCTAATATACACGCTCCTCAAAATATTATTATCTACCTTCTTACCCAAATAAAGTCAAAAGAATTTTATCAAGCTCAAGAACCAATTAACATTATTAATAAAATTATAAAAGTGAGATGTAAACCAATATAACATTGTATGAAAAAAGAAACTCCATAGTGTTTCTCTTTCTTTTTTTTTAAATTTTAAAATTTAGCAGTCTTTTAAAGGATTCCCTAATAATTAAATCATTTTTGTTGTTTTATGAATACCTTCAAAGAAAAACTATGGTAAGAGATTCTTGTGTACTTAAATCGTGATAATTGATTAAGAAAGTAAATCAAGTCTATTGGATATGCTTTTAATTAGAGATGTTAATTTGTGTTATTGATAATATTATTAAGAGAACATTTGAATGCATATATGTCATGATCCAGACTGTCGTGAATGACACCCATACTATCCTTCTGGTGGGAGAACCACTACTACAACCCAAACCAAACAACTAGATCACAACTAAGGATATTAAGTTACAGAATCAAGTTAATTAACTAACAAAAGTTGAATTTAAATATCAGGAATCTGAAAGTCATGTACCAAAATATCTAACAAGATCCATAAATTTAAATAAGCAGGGATACATCCCACAGTAATGAACTATTCAACTGTCTAAAACAATGCATAAGTACGGACATGGTGGACATAGACGAAAGACGGAAGATACGGGTCACCCTTGAAGTCGATGCAATGATCTCTATTTTCTTATGCGAGGTTTGTCAATAATAGCTTGAAGATTCCCCGTACTGCACAAGAATAAGAGCAACTGCAAAATAAGTACACAACCACTGTGTACTTGTAGGATCACGTGGCTATCCCACTAGTGCAATATAAACAAGTCAAACAACAACAATACATACATACATACATATACATATATATAGGTGACTAGGCTAATCTCTAGGTAAAAGTAAATTCCCTCTCAGGCAACTTACCCCCATATATAATGGGTTCCTCTCAGGAACCCACTCATCTAAATTAACCAGCCTATAACTGACCCATACCCTGGACATTTGATACAGGGTTCTTGGATATGGGACTAGGGCTCACCATCTAAGGCTGATTCTCATATTGACGCACCCTCTAGGGCTGAATCTCATATTGACGCACTGCTTAGACCATCAGTCTAGTGGTCTTGGTCTCGCGACCTCCCTCTCGGGTAAGCCAAAAACGCATGGATGGTTTTGTATTAAAAATTATAAACCCATTAAATTAAACCACAACCACTGGGAGAAATCACCATTAAAATACATCTAATCTTATAAAAAATAAAGACCCAACAATAATATCAGCACATAATTGCTAAATCACACCCCAACAATGGGATTTTTATCCACACATCAAGCAAAATTCAAATACACTTAAAATGATGAAGGAAACAAGTGGGTATAAGAGGTTAAACCTTTAAATTAGCAAAGGAAGGTAAATGGAAAAGACTCATTTTCCAAATTGGAAGAAGAACTTCTTTCTTAAAGCTTCTTCAAAACCCTCTC
Source organism: Solanum pennellii (assembly GCF_001406875.1). NCBI lineage: Eukaryota > Viridiplantae > Streptophyta > Magnoliopsida > Solanales > Solanaceae > Solanum > Solanum pennellii. The sequence goes on along the minus strand of NC_028637.1, from coordinate 42,834,687 downwards.
CAACCTTGAGAGAAAACTTAAGAACAAAGTTTCTATAATACAGTTATCAAGTGTAGAATGTTTCACTCTCTAAAATTCTATATATTTATACATCTAAATAATAAAAAAGTTTAGTATTTATAGATTTCAGAATTAGTGCTGGAGAATCCATCCGGTGTCTTTTGTCGTGAATTGTTGAGTGATTCGGCGATACGACCTTCTTTTGGTCCATTGCCGTTTATTCTTTGCCTTTATAATCCTTGCATGTTCTAACATTGGGCCGAAGAACTCTGATTCGCGGAACTATTAGGTGAAGCACCGACTACTCTCCTTTTCATCGCCTTGCTATAAAAAATGCAGAACTTTGTTATATGGTGTATCATCAAGTGTGCTTGGTGATGCACACTTTGCATCTTCTACTATTTTTCTTCCGTTTATCTTCCATTTTGTGCCTAAGTGTTAATGCTCCCACCAAATCTTCAAATACCTGAAACTTAGAAGTTTCTATCAGATATCGAGATAAAATACACAATCGAGGATACTATTTGCATTAGAACAAGGCCCTAGATTATCCAAATTTAAGGACACATCAACACCCCCAACTTAAACTTTTGCTTGCCTACAAGTGCACCAGTTCAAATCGGATATATCAAACAGTGCTACACAAGACTCAAGCATGAATGTACACAAAATGACTCAAATTACTCATGTATAGATAAATTGTATACTCAAAGTTTCAAGTTGTTACAAACCATAACCAAAGATTCTTGAGCTCACAATACTTGCTAGTAATGCAAGTTCAAGCTCAACAAAAGTATGTACATACCCTCACACAAAAAATGATTCCATTTTCACACATGCAAATTTATCAACTAAGGATCAGGAATCTGATGCAACGCTTAAACTCACAAATAGGAACACCCTGCATGTTTTGACCCATAGATTTGCCCTTATTTTTTAAATGACCTTCAGTTCGGTTCACTCGAGATTAAAAAGGTCTTTCTAAGATTTGTAATGAGGCTGAGTGCAAATGTATGGTCATTTGGGAAAAGTTACTTTTTTCTCTAATAAGATGTGATTTCCTTAAGCTATTCTCTATATTCCCTCCTCAATCATTAGTCAAGTGTTTCTGGGTCATCTTTCATTTCCTTTTGATGGATTGCTTTAAAACTCAATTTCTTTCATTTTGGTGCTTTTATTTCATGAATTTTCTTTTCTTTTCTCTTTGTTTTCTTCTTTTATTCGATGGAAGGTTTCCATTTCCATGCAATACCATAGGTTTCCGAGACTTATCTTGCATTTCTGGACTTCTCCTTTTCCTTCTTACCACACCCCAACTTAGGCTTTTGGCCTATGTTAGCTATTCACTTATATAACATCTCAAAAAGGATTATAGGTGATGGATAACGTAAGGTTTAGATTTCATCAAGGTTTTATGAGGAAGAGGTAAGGCTCAAAGGGTGTTCAAAAGAGTTTCACACTCTCACAGGTAGGCCACAAAAGAGGTTTATGTCAAAGTTGGTCACACTCTTTAGAATTGCCTAAGATCATGTCAAGAGGGTACCTTCCTAAATCAATCAGACTAAGCGGGAAAGTTCTAGGTTTATTCATGCAACGTTCAAAGTAAGCTCATCACACAAGGCGATGAAACTTGAGTCAAACAAGACAACACACTTTCACTAGTGTGCAATTCTCATTGAAAAAGAATCAATTTGATAATTAGCTAATCACAATGAGATGCAAAGAGTTCACATATTGCTTATGTAACTTCATTCGTTCTTTCTATAACCACACATTCATGCTTTTCAATTGAGAGCAATTTTCTAGTCATCGGTATTGATCAAACCCGAGACTTAAATTTGTACAAAAACAACCACTTTCAACAAAATGTGGCGAATATTTCAAAACTGAAAATTTTTTGGAACGTAAAAATAATTATTATATTAGGACCCCAAAAGAAAGCCGTAAGATCAAACAATCCACAAAAATATATATATAAAACGCAATTTAAAACAGACAACCCATCTCAAAACACGATGAATTCAAAACAACATTCAAAATATGCAAAAAAAAAAGTGTGCCTAACCCCACCAAAACCAAAAAGCATTTGTCCTCAAATGTAAATTACGGCAATATCCAAGAATTGTTTTAAAAATAAACCTAAAAGGGACTAGTGAAAAAGAGATCTTCCTATGCATCTTTTTCATCTTTATGGGTATGAGTTCTCGAAGTGCCTTCTCGAAATAAGAAAAATGCTCCTAAAGTGCTATGACTCTGAGTTTCACCACTTTTTCCAGCTGCCCTGACCAGCGATACTAGCTGTAATCTTCCTGTCTATCTCATGCCCTGCCTTGAAGGCATGTATAGGATTAACGAACCATCATGCACATGAGGGCACATTAAGGTCGATGGGAATTGGTCTTTTGGCCCTAGCTTCCTTGGTGTAATTCCTCTCTGTGGCTATCTCTTCTCTCTTTTAGTCATATCTAAGCTCTTGTGCTCTAATGCGCCTGGGTGAATCATTTCTCCCTGCTAATTTTTGTCTAGCCATTTCTACAAAAACATCGATGACAAGTTAGACATTGATTTAGAGAGGTGTCTAGGGAGATTCTAACTGTAGATTCACTTCACTAAGCTAATTTTTAACGAGTTGATTATGTTAGGGTCTTCATTAAATATATGTAAATGATGTAAGGGTGCAGACAAAGGACGTCAATAAATTTTTTAGTTAATCACCGAGTGCAATTTCTAATTAGATTTGATCACCAAAGTTACAAATAATCCAATGCATAAAGCATTTAGTTAAAGGCAAAATGGTGATGTTAGACGAACCACCGAGCAGTTTGGTGAGTTGCACTCAGCTCCAAACATTCCGTCATACCTATTTTCACTCCATTCTTTAATATTCGACCATGCAACCCCTGATAATGTGATTCAAACCTTTTCAAGATCAATTTTAACGAAGACCCATATTATTTCAAAATTTTAACACATAATGATTCAGCTTACAATACAGTCAAATGGAATGTAACCAAGTATGCAGTAAATATCGAGTAATAATCGATAATATGTGTTATCCCATCTACTTAAAGACTTAGCAAAGATTTGGCACTATCAATCATTATTTAAATGAGTACAAATTTTGATAAAACAACTAAGGGGTTTGATTACTAACCTCTAGTGCTGAATTAGATTGGAATTATGTGCTAGGGAGCAACACAATCCAAATCTGAGCACAATAAAATACTTTGAAAATACGAAAAATATAATGACTAGAGTACAAGTGTGTGGTTTTGAAAGCGACAAAAGTGAAGGGAAAGTTTTGAAATAGGATTCTTAAGATTGATTGTTGTGAATGTTTAAATCCATCCAGTTCGATGATGTTAATTTGGTTCACACAATGGGTCAGTGATGCGCCGAAGTCTATTTTATTCCCAAAACATAGAAGGAGTTCCCTCTCTTACTCGTATCATGTCTGCGGTCTATACCAGTTCTCCCAATAGATCAATGATACACTAATAATCTCTCCAATACGACGAGTATTACAAGATCCATCTTTGAAGAGAATAAAATCTACTGGCTGGAGTGATTTGAAACACCAAATTTTATCGGCACTCTGCCGAATGAACTATATCTTTGTCACCTTGAAACTTTCAGCTCACTATCTTTCCTTGACCTTCACAATAAACACACTATTATTTTATTACTATGATGAAAAGTAATTGAAGGGTTTTGGGTTGCTCCCTAAAAAGCGCCTTAGTTCACGTCATGGCATGACACAAGTCAATCTTCAAGTTTCACTCTTTGGGATAGCCATAGTGTCACTAGGAAAACCCCTTTGCTGTCTCGAGGTGAGATGAGATGAGATGTGGCCCATATGGGTCTCTAACTTCTTGATTGAGATCAAATGGGAGGTGACGGTTTGACTGACTGTGGATACATCTTCTTTCATACCTTTAAGCATGTCTGACCCTTCAACTTTGTTGAGTATACGTGAAGTATATCCTCAGACCTACCACCTTCTTGATCCTTAGGATTTTGTCGCTCATGGGGAGGCATATACCTATCCTTCTCCCCATCTTTCCAAGTCACATTTCGATCTCTCCATTATCGGTACCTATCCTTTCTTTTCTACCTTCCTCTCTATCCCAACCTGAGTTACCAACCTGCCTTGGGTAGTTCGATCGGAAACCACCATATTGGTTTTCTAAGAAGTTCACCTCTTCACTATATAAAGCCTCAAACGTCATGTCATCAGGATTTGTACTCCCAACTCCCACAACATTGACGCTACGGGTGCCTGCTCCTATAACATTCCTCGTGAGTGTACCATATCTTGTTGATGGTTGTCCTGCCATCCATAAGTTGGACTTCCACCGTGTATGGCAGCTGCATTAGTCTTCCTGGTTATAGATACTCAACCACCCCTTTGTTGACTAAGTCAAGTCTTCGATAAAAGTATTGGAGGAGGACATTATTGGTAAGACCATGCGTTGGGCATTGAAGTAGAATTTTTTTAAATAGGATCTAAGTTTCATTCAAAGGTTCTCAATTCAAACTCTTAGAGCCTTGGATACTATATTGAATGGTCATCATATTCAAAGGTTGAAAGAATCGTGTGTTGAAAGGTGTAACTAGTTCCTCCCGTGAAGTGATTGAGTTGTGTGGCAACTCAGCTAACCACTTGCAAGCTTCTGGTATCAACGAGAAAGGGAATAGTCTCAATCGAAACAATTACTGAGAGATATTTATAAACTAGAATAGTCCACACATATCTACGAATTTTCGTAGGTGCTCATGCTGGTCCTCACTAGCTAATCCACTAAAAACTCCCTTTTGTTGCAAAAGTTGCAACACGGTACTAGATATGTGCAATTCTGCATTTCCCTCTTCTGTAGGTAATAGGATGGCCTCAAAACCTCCTATGAGATATGGATCATTTACATTGGGATCTTGGACATCGTTCAGATTCCCAATGTCATTATGAATGACCTACCTGACTTCCATTGCTACGTTAATACTAATGCTTCCTAGGAATTTTGGACGACAAATAAAACAAGACTGAATGTTAAATTAGTGGAAACTACACTATGAAGAACTATAAACTCTTAATATTTCAATCTTCAAGTGACACCACTCCCCGGCAGCGACACTATTTTGATGCTCTAATATTTGTAGCATTTTATATTTCGTTATCAACGACATAACCTATAGTTTGAGTGTCTACAGATCGAAACTAATAAAGTTACCCAATAAACGGTCGGGGTCGTGTCCCAACGGAGTGGTAGTGAAAGTAGTAGCTACTTAGAATTTTGTTCTAAATAATGATAATTTGAGATATTTTAAATATCAAAACAAAACAAGTTTAAATTGTAACACAAAAGTTTCAATATCAAAAAAAGGTTTTGTCACAAGTAGTAAAATTAGCAAAAACAAAAAAATCAAGTATGAGAGAGAGAGAGTTACTGGGGGAAGACTTCAATATATGTTGGCACAATCTAATGGGTACATGTTTTTGATAGAAAATTCGCAATACAATGGTGACTAGGCTAACCTCAGGTGAAAGTAAATTCCTTCTCGGGCAACTTACCCCATATCAAATGGGTTCCTGTCAGACACCCACTCGTCTAAACTATAAAACCTACGCCTTACCCACACTCTGACCATTCAATAGATGGTGCTTTGATATGAAACTAGGTCTCACCCTCTTGTGTTGAACCGCATGTCCACCCAATCCTTATCCACAATATAGTGGTATTAGTTTCGTGACCTCCCTCTTGGGCACGACAAAAACACATGGACCACTTTGTATTTGCAACGACAAACCCATTAAATTAAACCACAACCACTAGGTAAATGACCATTATAATGCATCTAATCCTATCTTCAAGCAAGACCTGACAATACTATCAGAAATATATTTGCTAAATCACACCCCAAGAATGGGGGGGGGGGGTTTACCCACACAATAAGAAATAATAAAATATAAGTAAAATGATAAAGGAATCAAGGGCGTATAAAAGGTTATACCTTAAAAGTACAAAGGAAGGTAAATGGAGAAGTCAATTTCAAAAATTAGAAGAAGAATTTCGTTCTTAAAGCTTCCTCAAAACCCTCTCAAAACTTGAGAAAAACTTAAAAACAAAGTTCCTAATTCTTTTTATCACGAGTAGAATGTTTCGTGATGTACTGTGATTTCACGGTATTTCGAATACATTTCACTTAAGTGTTGTGTGTGTTTAGAGCCTTTTTGTAATGGTTTTAACAAGTTTTGTATCTTGTTTTGCAAGAAAGATGTTCAGGCAAAAAACAGAGAAGAAAACTGAAAAAAGTGCTAAAACAAACATACGTAGGCAATCAACGGTCCGTCAATTAAAAATATGAAATATAGGTGGTGACCGTAGATTGAATGCTTAGGCATTACAAAAAAAACTAGGGAAGTCTGACTTAGTGTTGAACCACGACAGAGTCGAAGGTCTGCTGACTGATTGACGGACCGTACTGGTGAACAGTTATTTGGTTTATAGAAGGTTCCAGTACCCGATTTTTGAAGATTCTAACTATAGAGATACAGAGGAGCATTGATGGACCATCGATGGATTGATGGACCATACTTTTGGTCTGTCGTTTGATTCAGAGAGGGTGCCATCCGTAGAGCAAAATATTTTCTAAGTCCTGACTGATGGAAGCAAACCACGGACCATCGATTGATCAACGATTCGTCAGTTGTCTTGTCGATAAAAGCCACGTACCTGAAGAAAACTTTCCTTATTTGAATTCCTTTCTTATTAAGACTTTGTTTTCTATAAATAGGGGATTAAAAACCTCATTTTTCGGGTTGGTTACTATTACTCTTATCCTAGTTTATGTATTGGAGATTGATTTTTGCAAATTTAGCAATTAATTGATTTCCGGATTCAGTTTTGAAGATTGTGGTTTGAATTTCAAGTGTGATTTCTGAGTTTATTCTTCTTGAAAGTAAGTTCATGATTTGTTCATCTAAAAATATGAATTGTGATCTTTCTAAAATGGGTAACTAAATTCATAACTAGGGTTGTGGGAACCATGGTTAATTAACAAGTATGACTAGAGACTAAGCAATACTTTAATAGTATTTTGCATGTATTGATAATTCTTTAGTTTAGAAGTCTTTTTAACGGTGGCCAACGTTAGAACTCGCCTTGTTGCTGCTTGCCAGACCAAGGAGGTAGTTAATACGAAAATCATTATCAACATAGATTTAGTGTAATAATATCATACAGGCTAGTGTCGATTGGTGGAAAGTATTAACTAGTCCATAAATGGATTATGATATCTAATGTGAGGTAATGGTAATGGTTAGTAAATTATAAACACGTAGCTGGACCAAGGTGCAGGGTGAAATTCTCTAAATGTCAGACCAAGGATTTAGAGATACCAAACTTATCACTTTGCATGTAGTACACTAGGAAAGGATTTCTGTTGCTAGGAATACTGCGTTATGAACCTGTGGGTAACACATACACCCTATTTACTTTCTCATCTTGATAACAACCAAAGTCTACTTTTGTTCACTTGTTAACTATACTATTGAAGGAATTTGTTTCACAACCCCCCTTTACTTGTTTCGGAAAGACATTGACTAAACCGATATAATTGTTGGTTAAAATTATATCTAAAACATTTTCCTCGTGGGATCGATCCCAACCTACTAGTTGGGTTGTTTACTTGATAATGATCACTTATACTTCTGTAGGGGGGTGTAATTTGAGCGTATCAAATTTTTGAGCCGCTGCGGGGGAATTTGTCTTTTAGATTAATTTTAGTTACATTATTGAAATTTAGTCAACTATTTGCTAAATTTTACTTTTTGTTTTTGTTTTTTTTCTCCCAAGTCTAGCTCTAGTGTATGCCAAGTACACAAATTCGAGTGGAACCACTCACTTCATATGATTCCAAACTAAATCGAACTTTACGAAGAATGGAAAATCAAGGGGTCCAGTTAACTCAAACAGTGGGAATATAGGCGGTGGATCAGGACATCAACCTCAAATACCAATTGAGGCACACAACAAGGAACATATGGAAAATCAGTTAGGAGATTCCTTGATTGTGCAACCTCTAGCAGCCCTACGACCTAAGTATCACAATAGGGGAAACGTGGACATTGCAGACTCAAATGGACCTCTTGTCCTACCTCAACTGCCTCCTGGGCACACATTTGTTGTGACGAGTAGCTTTATGTAGATGTTTTTCATGAGGGGCTTATTTTCAGGACTGCCATTGAAAGACCCACATGCTTATAAATCCAAGCTGAGGGTGGTTTGCAAAAGCTGTGTGGGTAGATCAGACTTAGATATGAATGTCATCGGGAATCGAGTGCTTCCTCTATCACTTAAAGGAGATGTTGCTATATGGTTCAACTGAGCTGCCCTACAACTCCATCTACACTTGGAATCAATTGAGAGATTTGTTACTAGCAAGGTACTATCCAGTGTCCAAGAAGCACAACTAGAAGGATAAGGTGAAAAACTTTGTGACATTACCTAGAGAGTCGGTGAGTAGCTCTTGGGACAGATTCACCATGTTCGGGAGGAGTTTTCCAAATCATCGCATTGATGACGAGTCACTGAAGGATCACTTTTACAAATTTCAGGATGACAATAATAAAGAGGTGCTTGATACTATTGTGGGTGGCTCTTATATGGAATTCACATATACTAAGATTTCAAAGATTATAAGTGACCTATATGACATTGGACAAAAGTTGGATGCACATGCGGTCTCGATAAAGCATCTTGAGCTATAGATGACTCATTTGCCTACTACAGTGAACCGATACTAACCTAGCACTCTCCTAAGAAGCACTATCCTAAACCCAAATAATTATGGGTATTGCATGACAGTCACTACTTAAGGAGCTAAGCAAACCATTGATCCACCTATGTCGTCTGTGGCACAAGGTGATATGAGAAAGGAGGATGATGTACTAGAAACTCGTGGAGAGTTGGGTNTGACAGTCACTACTTAAGGAGCTAAGCAAACCATTGATCCACCTATGTCGTCTGTGGCACAAGGTGATATGAGAAAGGAGGATGATGTACTAGAAACTCGTGGAGAGTTGGGTGATGCAAAAATGAAAGAAATATAGTTATCTCAGAAAGTAGTCCCCATCCCTAGAGCTCGACCACCAATTTTACAAAGATTAGTGAAGAAAATGAAGATGGTAAACATCGCCGATTTATCAATATGTTGAAGCATCTTTCCATTAATGTTCTGTTGATAGAAGCCTTTGAGCAAATCCCTGAATATGCTAAGTTTATGAAGGACATGGTGAAAAAGAAGAGTTCGGTGAGTTTTGGAAATGATGGCAGAATGCAGCATTGTAGTGCTATTGCTACAAGGTCTCTTGTGCAGAAGAAAAAGGATCTGTGTGCCTCTACTATTCTATGTGTGATAGGGTTGATGCACTTTGCGAAGGTGCTGTGTGATCTTGGGGCGAGCACAAATCTCATGCCACTGTCCATTTAATAGAAGTTAGGCCTGGGGGACCCAAAGCCTACTACGATGTGGTTAGTGATGGCTGATCAAAGTGTGATGAGGCCCATAGGCATACTCCATTATGTGCTTGTGAAAGTCGAGTTGTTCATAATTTTGGTAGATTTTGTGATTCATGACAATGAGGTTGATTTTGAGGTTCCCATTATTATAGGGAGACCATTCCTTTCAACTGGGCGTGTACTAGTCGATATGGAAAAAGTGTAGGTGAAGTTTATATTGAAAAATGAAGAAGCAACTTTCAATATCTGTAGGTCCATAAAGAAGAGTGGTGAGCTCCAAACAGCATCTATAATATCCTACAGAGTTGAGAGTGTAGCTGAAGTGCAAATTGAAGAGCGACTAGGTATTAAGGCACTAGTATGGGTCATCATGGATTTTGACAGTGATTGTATTGAAGAGTATGATTGCTTGGTGGACGCACTTGAATGAAACGAATATCGGTCTAAGCCTAAGAAGTTGGAATTGGACATGAAGCATCACGAGTCTCCACTTTTGGGACCATCTATTGCGGAAGCACCAAAATTAGAGTTGTAGGCTCTACCACCACATTTGAGGTATGTGTTTTTGGGTGGAGATGCCACTTTTTGGGTTATTGTTGAAGTAGATTTAAATGGGCAGCAAGTAAAGTGTTTTGTGGTGGTTTTGAAGAGGTTCAAACGATCCTGTAATGACCCACTAGTACACCTTAGAAGTTATAGCATTCTTGAGTCGCCACAAGGCATATGAGACTCTGAAATGTCTCTTTTAAGCCACTCGTACCATTCATTGCACAATATACTATAGGAAATAAGTCAAAATTAACAACTTTCTTCACACACGAAAAACTCTTTCACTAATACACAAGAGGAAGACTTTCTTTAAAACATTAGACCTTTAATATGTCTCATTAAACCATCTATACTTTGGAATATACAAAATTGGGACTAAGAAAATACAACACATATAAAATAAAGACTAAGACATAAAGGAACATGGCTATTGCCCTCGAATCGATGAGGACTCATAAAAACTTCATCTTCAACACTTAGAAACCTATTCGTCTTCCATGGAACATTAAGTCTCTCATTACCCTAAACCTTAGTAAAAAGGGGAAAAGAAGGGGTTAGCATATTGAATGCACTAAGTATGAAAGCCCTGCAAAAACCATGAAAAAGAGACATTTAGTGAATATTACGATTTTCATGACATTTGATAAAACCTTCATAAAATAGTTTAAGAGACATAAAACAAGTCATAAATCACATATAGAACATATTCAAGTAACCTTTATCACATAAGTATATTCATATGGTCCTCCTACTAAAAGGTTACCCTAAGACTCACCTAAGGAAGATATGAAGCAACCACCCACACAACCTGTCCCCACACACCTAGACGATCCTTAAGATTACCTAAAGTAAGTTGTTCTAATAAATCATATATCACATAATTCCATATTCAATATTCAAGTCTTTACCTCATACAAACTCCCTACCAAAGACTACTCTAAGAATCACCCATGTGGGACATGAAGAGACTACCCATACACCCTCTTCAAGCCTACCTAAGCAATCCGCAATGTTTCAATAAAACATACATTATTATGAAGCCATACTTTTGATGAAAACCATTTTGAGAGAAAACTAAACATTTAGAAGACTTCACATATTGGTCTTGAAAATACCTAGTGAACTCACACACTAATATCTTCAAATTCTAGTTGTGCAACGTATAGATAGCGTCCCATTCCATTACCTAAACTTCATAGTACTTATGCAACACCGGCATGTATCCCACATGATGAGAATAGACAATAACCGACATAGACCATACTAGCTAGGCATGGAATCTGGAGTTATAACGTACTCCGATGGAGGTTGTTCTACTTACCAATGGTAGAATGAGGACACATCCCACGCAGATACACGGTTAAGAAATATCGAGGGTTTCTTTTTTCTCTAATGGATTCTTTGTTAGAGCAACCCCCCCAAGCATACTCACTCGGTGCTAACCTTTGTTCTCATAGATTATTTCAAATAAAGGAGCATATGAAGAGGTTCCATATCTTGTTAATAACCATATCATAACACCCTACCAAAGAGGATGCACTAGGGCTGCCTACAATGGCGAAGAGGATAGCTCAATGACTTACCTAAGGATGATTTCATGTCGTTCGAGACAACTAACCCTAAGTCGACCGTTCACACGAGAAGGATACCATTACGACTTTCAATTTCAAGGATATCATAACCTTCTTCCTAAAAGGTTCCATATAAATGAACTTCTTTATTATATTCAAGATCATATCTCATTCATACATATATACACATAACGAAGGTGATTTAGCCTACTAAGTCTAGGTATCACATATTCACATATCTTTCATGCATCAAGATGACGGACAAAGTCTACCTATCAAGACACACACATCATTTTCATATCACATATTCAATATCATTCAAGTACAAAGGACGGACACTAGGTATACCACAAAAGATACCACATCAACACATATAGAAACATCAACATAATACATCATAAGACTCACATAGTAAACTAAGAAGATTTACACTTCCATATCAAGTCTATACACTTAAGTCATCAATATAGCCTATCATGATCTTATATAATCACTTAGGAGAACACATACTTGTATTTAACATGAAGACATAAACCATATAACCTTTACAATGATCGCATAGTTAAGTTATAACATAATGATATCATAGAACATAAAGTAATGCTAACGAGGACATATTCTTTCACAATTAATAAAGTTATGCCGACGACACCACTTTCTTTCACAATTAATAATGTATACCACATAAGCATCGCCTCCGTAAGTGGACAATACCAATCAATACAATTTACTACTACTTCTACATAATATTGAGAGATTGGATCATCTTACCATTAGATCATCTTACCGCCATTCCATCACCATCATCAACAATCTGCAGCCATTCCAACCAAATCAATTCACAAAGGCTCTTAACAATAGCCATAAATACAATTCTAAACCACCAATCCAAGAATAGTCAATGTTCATATATATAAATTGAGGCATCCTATAAACCATACAATCATAAGATATACATAAATCAATATCCTTAAGCAATCTACAGATAATTGTTCACTATTAAGCCATAGTAAATTCATCCATAATTTAGTCAAATGAGAGATTTGAGAAGTTCAAAGTTTCATGGAGTATTTCATTGAAAAACATCAATTATACATCAATTAACATCATATTTTAAGGTTCGAAAATGTTTCATGCAAGAACCCTTGACTTAGAGTAGAAATTAGAGTTTTTCATCTTTTTGAAATCATTGAAATTGACTCTAAGGTGAAAGCACGTAGCATTTAACAATTTCCGTTAATAAGAAGGGTACTTTTGCCCAATAATATGACGGGAAGGGTAGTTTTGAGCTGAATAAAGTTTAAGGGTATATATGAGTTATTTTGAATAGTTTAGAGGTATTTGGAGCCTTTTCCTCTTTTAAAAATTATAACATGAACATGGAAAGTAAAATATTACATAGATTAGAAGTTATTATTTTTTATCTTCTAAAGTTTAATAAATTTGCTTTGAAATTCAACATAAAATCTCTTACATTATTAGGATAATGAATTTGATTAAAAGTTATGGGGAATATTCTATATTCATTATTCCGTTAATTATCTATTGGAAGATCACTCATATCGTTGTGTTTGACTACATTTTCGATAAAAAGAAATCGCAAAACAAAAATAATTCAACAAATTTTCAAAGTGAAATAAGTTTACTTAAATTTGATATCTTAAACAAGTTTCTAAAAGGATAAATTAGTAAAATCTATTTTTTAATTATGATTTTTTGAAAGGCTTGTAAAAAGAAAAATCTTAAAGAATAGATCTACTGGGAGAAGATCATGTAATCAAAATCTTAGGATTGTTAGTGGAGATTTATTAAAACATTTTGAACCTCAAATTTGAAAATTGATCTGTCGCAAACGTTAATTAGTCGTTTCTAATAAATATACATTATATAAATGAATTGAAACATCAAAATTTTTCATATATATAATTTAACAATATCAATATACATATTATTTCGCAGAACTAAAAAAAAAGTAACAATAATATATTTGCAACATAGAAAAGAATAATAATAATAATAGATTTCAGTCTTCCAAAAATGTAAAATTTATTGAAATTTAAACATTTCGATTAGTAGGAATAAAAATTTGATTAATTTTTAATTATAAATATTTAATATAGTATTTCTCTATAAATAATTTTAATATTAGAGGTACATTAAGAGTTGTCTTTTTCTGTAATTTTACTCAAAAATGCCTTTTTTTTAAAAAAAAAAAGGATAAGTTAATCGTAATTTTCTAATGAAAAACATTTCTCAATTGAATTAGTCGAACACAATATTTTTTCTTATTCACTTCCCTTAAAAGCCATTTCAAAAAAACTGCTTATAAAAATAATGTGTTTTAAGGAGTGATGCCAAATAGACTCTTAGATAATTAGGACAATGAAGTAATTGAAAAATACAAGATAAATTCAAACCTCACTATTTCTTTAATCATCTACTAGTAGACAAACCATTTCTGATAGTTGTTAAAATCATTTTGTTTAACTACTACGAAAAGTAATTGAAAAACTAAACATTAATTAATTTAGTATTCCCCTTGGCCCCCGGTTGCATATTTTTGTCCACATTATTAAAAATAGTTACCATAAATTACTGATTTAGATAAATTAATTATAGTTCCCATGTTTTACTCTGACAATTAGTCCTTCTTGAAAGAGTAAATAAGTTTGTAAAGTTTCAAGAAGGTTTCATAAAGGGTAAGTTAATAAAACTAACTTAGTTATTTATGTCTATTTTCAAAAGACATGTAAAGAGAAAAGTCTAACATTTAATATGAGACAGAGGAAGTAACATTAATCATATCATTTTGTTTGTATGTTCATTGTGCCCCAAACATGAGCGATAAGTGGAGAGACTATTCTAATTCTTATAGTTTACAAGTTAAACCTAAAAGTAATATATTATTATCTTTGAAAAGAAAATATGTATTGCAATTCAAATTTTAATATTTTATATTTTAATTTATATCATATGTTGTTACAAGTCATTGTAAATTTGAATAATTTTATAGAATGACTATTTGGTCAAATCTTATAAATAAAAAAACTCAATTAACAGTTAATTACCTATAATATTTATTTGGTTCGTCAATAATCGATCAGTTCATCATTAACTAATTATGTTAATGTCTACTCAGATCTTCTCTAGGCACTTCGGTAAATTCAGATAATAAAATTTTCTATTGCTACAATATGAACAATTTGAAATGAATAATGTATATAATTGAATAGAAATACCGACAGGAGATCATATAATCTAAATTTTAGGATTGTTTAGTGGAGATATATGAGATGCCCATTGAAATCTCTCATTAAAATGTCCAGAACCTCAAATTTAAAATTTAATCTGTTGCAAATGTGAATTGATCATTTTTAGTGAATATACAATATATTAAAAATATTAAAAGTCACTTATATATGATTTAGGACTACTTACACAAGATTTGAGTGAATAATGTATCTAAAAGGATAATATTTTTTTCAAATAATACAACTAATTTTAATTTCTTTCCGACATAATTAATAGATCAATAAAAATTGAGAAACACTTCTTCAAAATGGAACAACTAATATAGAACTAAACAAAAATAATCAACGCATGTTAAGTATTAATCAGCGCATGTTAAGTATTGCCTTCTCTCTCAGAGCATGTTAACTAATGTACGCTGGCAATGGGGAAGAGAAAACGCATACCGACCTGGAAGGCGCAAATGGCACAGGAAGCAACGCTAGGCAAAGCACATCGCGGCAAGAAGGCTCAATGAGTTGTACTCCAAGAAAACAGTCAAGTTGAAACAGAGTTAAATAACCCAGAAAAACCGCCAAAAATCACAACAAAAATCTCAGAATTGGAAGCATCAGAGCACCAGGTTGAAGTTGTACATACATCAGCAAGCTCAAGTAAGCTTTTTCCTTCGAATAGTGGTGTTAAATCTTGGGCTGACCAGGTTGAGGCAGAAATTCCAATTAGCAAGGCGTCAATTTGGGATAATTTCAATATATTTAAAGTATCGAATACTGGATTTAAGTTGGTTATGTGCCTCCTGAGATGCAAGGTGAAATCCCTATCACTGTGATTGAGTTGAGATATATTGAATCTGAAATAAAATACTTGAAAACAGCTGTTGTTTGTTACGTATTAGGAGCACATCCTCCATTCGATGTGGTAAATGGATATGTATAGAGGATTTTGTCTAAATGTGGGATTAATATATTCTCAATGTTTAAGAATGGAATAATGTTGGTTTGATTTGATACTGTTGAAGCTAAGAATGAAGTTTTGCAGGGTGAATTTATCATTTTGATAACAAACCTTTTATTGTGAAATCCTGGAATCCTGATATGGAATTTACTAAGGACGAGTTATATATAGTACCCATATAGATTAGGTTACCAGGTTTGGACTTCAAATACTGGAGTCAAAAAGATTTGAGTAAACTGGGTAGTCTAGTCGACAAACCACTCATGGTGGATCACAATACAGAAAAGAAGAAAGGGTTGCATTTCGCCAGATTACTGGTGGAAGTTCAGATGGATGCCAAATTACCAGAAGTCATTTTTGTTAAAGAATGAAAAAGACTTAATTGTGGAATCGAAGGTCTTGTATGAATGGAAGTCTACCTTGTGTTGTTTCTGCAGTAAATATGTTCACTCTGAATAAGAACGTAGAAAAAGAAAAAAGCCCCAGTGCAAAGACAACGACCTGAGAAACAAGTTACACTACTAGAAGTAACATCAGATGTTGTACCGGTAGCTTATGGTGTGGAATTTGATTCACAGGAAATATAGGTCCAGGAAATACCGAAACATGCTAAGACACATCAATGAGAAATGCAAGAGCAAGGGCAAAACAAAGAGAAGACAATCATAGCTTGGATAACACCAAATAAGTTAGGGAAAATTTCATATAGGCAACAAGCACAAGTGGTGAGCAAGAACACATATTAGGTATTGCAAAAATCATACACAGACAGAGCAACGATAACAAGTGGACGAACTATGGGTGGGAGGACCATTCCTCAATCTGGTAGTGGTTAATATGAATTGTTGGAACATGAGGGGCTTGAATATATTTAATAAGCAAAAGGAGGCTAAAATCCTTTGCAAAAATGAGCAAGTAGGAATGATGGGATTACTAGAAACAAAAATAAAGAGTAACAAGAGTGAAACTATAGCTAATAATATTGTTTGGAGGCTGGCAGTATACTACAAACTTGGAGTCCCATTATTATGGTAGAGTTTGGTTAGTGTAGAGGCCTGACTTACAAAGTAACACACGTTTCATCTTCTGCACAGGTGATTACATGTGAAGTATGCTATGTTCCCCTTCAACTTAAATATATTTTGTCAGTGCTATATGTGTATAACACAAAGGAAGGGAGGAGAGAGTTGTGGGACGCTCTAGTTCACCACAGTTCGATTTGTGTCAAACCATGGATAGTTTCGGGAGATTTCAACTCAGTATTGAAAGTGGATGATAGATTGGGTGGTAACCCAGTAACTTGGTCCAAGGTTGCTGATTTTCAAGATTGTATTAATACTTGTGGGATGACAGAATTACCACAGCAGAGACAGAAGTACACATGGAATGATCATAATAGTGATCACAAGATCTTTTCAAAATTAGATTGGACTTTTATCAATTCTGCTTGGCTGAATACTATGCCTTCATGTAGTGTCGTTAATCTGCCAAAAGGCATTAGTGATCATTTCCTTATTAAAATGGTTTTGGACGGTCAAAACATGAAGAGAAGAAAACTTTTCAATAGTGTCATGTTTGGGCACAACGTCCATCCTTCATGGATACTGTGAAGAAGGGTTAGAGTGTAGGGCACGACATCCATCTTTCATGGATAATGTGAAGAAGGGTTGGGGTGTATGTGTTGATGGGTTGTAATATGTGGAAAATAGAGAGGAAGTTAAAGCCACTCAAGAATGAGCTGAATGCTCTTATATCACAGTACTTTAGGAACATTGTCACAGAGTCAAATGATGATAGAGAGATTTTGAGTCGAGCTCAGGAAGCCTTGCAACCTGACCCCTTGAACCTGGCACTTCAACATGACGGAAAGATAAAATTTGTTAAATTCAAACAATCTTCTTTTCTTGCAGAAATGTTCCTCGAGCAGAAGATCAAGGCAACATGGATTAGATTGGGATATGACAACACGCAATATTTCTACTTAGTTATTAAGCATAGAAGGTTGCAACAGGCAACAACCCAACTCAAAGATGATCAGGGGAACTGGCATTCTTATTGTGATGAGATTGCTGATATATTTGTCAAATATTACATGGATTTACTTGGTAAAAAGGCTACTGTTAGAGTAGCAGCTTTTCCATGCCTCCTTAAGAATGATCCTTTGCTTCGTAATGAGCATCAAATCCAACTCTTGCGACTGTATACTGTTAAGGAAGTGAAAGAAGCTCTATTTCAATTTGACAGTAATAACAGCCCTGGTCCTGATGGTTATGGAAGTGGATTCTTCAAAGCAGCTTGGGACATTATAGGTGATGACATCGTTACTGTCGTTCTTTATTTTTTCACAAACGGAAAGTTACTCAAACAGTTGAATGCTACTAACATTGCACTGATTCCTAAAGTCAGCAATCCAGAATTGGCAAGCCAGTTTAGACCAATAGCATGTTCTAACGTACTGTATTAATGCATTTCTAAGGTAATTTGACAAAAACTGAAAGGGGTGATTTGTACTATTGTGGCAGAAAATCAATCTGCATTTGTTTAGGGAAGATCAATGCTACATAATGTCTTAATTTTTCATGACATCCTCAGACATTATAATAGACAGACTACACCTAGATGTTTTATGAAAATTGATATAAGATGGTGAGTTGGGAATTTGTGGAAGAGGCACTAATAAGGTATGGGTTTCCAACTAGTTTCATTCATTTCATTATGACGTGTGTAACAGTCAAAATTAATGGTAAGGGCATGGATTTTTCGCTGGAAAAAGGGGACTCAGATAAGGCGATCCCATATCTCCATTACTTTTTGTGCTTTTCATGGAGTATTTGTCAAGAACATTGAAGTGTAAGGGAGAATTGTCCGATTTTCAGTATCATCCAATGTGCAAAAAGCTCAAACTCACACACTTGATATTTGCGGATGACTGTATGATATTTTGTAAAGGCAACATTAATTCTGTTTCTAGAGTAATGGAGGCACTAACACATTTTAGTGATGTAACAAGCTTGCAAGGTAACATGGATAAGTCCAATTTGTTCCTGGTAGGAGTAGGCGATAAGACCAAAGATCAACTGGTGAGGAAGACAGGGTTCGTCCTAGGTACCCTTCCTATAAGATATCTAGTCTTACCTTTTTCTTAAAAGGGTTGGAGTAAGATGGAGCGTCAACAATTGATAGACAAGATAACATCTAAGATCACTAGTGCTTATTCGAAGCGATTGTCCTATACAGCTAGACTTCAAATAATTCATGTTGCCTTTCTCAATACATAATATTTGGGTTTTCATACTCATATTGCCTTAGAGTATATTAAAGAATGTGGATAAAAAATATAGAGATTATTTGTGGGGATGTACTGAGGAAGCAAGAAAAATGTCATTAGTTTCATGGGAACAAGTCTGCATTCCTAAGAAGTGTGGTTGCTTGAACGTCAAAGGTAGTAAGTTGTGGAATATGGATTCTATTGGTAGAGTGTTATGGCAACTTGCTGTGAAGGAAGATATGTTATGGATAAAGTGGGTACATGGAGTATATATGACAAACAATGATAACATATGGATACATACTCCACCATTGGACTCAAGTTGGTACTGGAAGAAGGTTAATGCCTTGAAATCAGAGATGCAAATTTGGTATTCAATTGGTGTTTACTTGCTCACTTCTGAGGGAAAGTACTCACTCACACAGAGTTATAAGACACTAATGAGGCAACATGCTAGACTTAGAGTGGATGACTTAATCTGGACTAGATTTGCTCAACATAAGCATAGATTCATATTGTGGCTTGATGTGCAAGATAAATTACTAACCAAAGAGAGACTCAACAGATTAAATATTCCAGTGGAAGACGACACATGTTGTTTGTGTGAGAAATAAGTAGAGGATATCCATATTCACTTGTTCTCTACTTGTGAATGGATAGTGAGAGTCCCAGCTGATATGCAACATTGGTCTGGAACACTTATTCCAGGTAGAACTGTCAAACATAATCTAAATAGACTCAGAAGGAAGAATTGGAAAACGTTTCACAAGGAACTTATCAGTGCATTGTGCAGAGCAATGATATGCCATGTTTGGAGAGCAAGGAACTGGGAATTGTTTAAAGACATCACTATAAATACATATACGTCTGTGACACAAATTAAGAAGGAATTTGTAAATAGACTTGAGGTAGTTAAATAGTCTAGAAAGGTGAATAAGTATAGTTGGTTTTTGGAGAGATTTATGTAATTAGAGTTCTATATGAGACTTAACTCTCTTAATACCTTTCTTAGAGGGTGATAAGGGGATTGAGTGCTTTTTAGGTGTATTTGGTTTTTGTTTGTTAATGGTAATTTACATTGGTTACCCAAAAAATTAGGATTAAGCTAACTAAATATAAGAATTATCATAAAATCATTCAAAAGCCCAAATGTACTCTCTACGGGCCTCCTCCTCTTCCTTCGGTGTATAATCATTCACGATGCCATATACTTCTAAAATTTCCTCTAGTGTTTTTCATGAGATTCTATCCAAAAATTCTTGGACTAATACCTTTTCAACTATTTATCATCAAGATATCTAGCAGCCAATATACCACCCAATAATTCTAAGCTACTCATCTTCAAGAAATCCTGATCAAAATTTTTTAGATGATCTTCCGTAACACCTTCCTCCGAGTGCTTCTTCCAAAATTTAATTATTGTCTTCATTGTTTTTACATCACCATTTAACAAGGGAATGGCATTAGAAGTACAATCCACATCTTGTACTATGTTCTTGATGACTTCTGACCTCACAGATATTGCTTCTTCGAGTTTAAATTCCTCACCATCGCTAGTCTTGAGAGTTATGAGTTTTTCTGAAGACATGACAAAGAAAATGAAAAGAGGTATGAATGAATAATTTCAATACATGAAATCATTTTGGTCTTTTATAGTGTATTAGGTTTTAGTTACTTTCTAAAGCTGTGATAGAATATGGAAAGCAAAATATTATATAGAACTAAGCTTATTATTTTTCCTTTTTTGAAGTTTAATTATTTTAATTTGCAAAATATAGATTATTATTATAACCATATAATTAAAAGTGACAAGAAAAGTTCTTTTAAGTCTCAAAAAAAAAAGCTTTTTAGTTAAAAATAAAAATTTGACTTTAAAGTCAAAGTGAATGACTTTAAAGTCAAAAATTAAAAAGTAGGGGGAGACTTACTTTTGATTTTTGACTTATTTTAAGTCATTTTAAATATATTTTAAGTCATTTATTGATCTTATCAAATACTTTTAAACTTATCATTATTGACTTAGTTCGAGTTATTTTTTATATTTGTCAAACACCCTAAAAGAAATAATACATATGATATATATAAAAACCTTCATAAAACAATAAGAGTAACTACTTTAATTAAAGAAAATGCAATAACAAACTCAATTTTACTTATATAAGAAAGTAATATAGTTTTTGTGGAAGATTCTCTAATCGATAACCACCACTATGAGCCTAAATGGTGATACATCATCTTGCCCACGCTGCGAGAACTGTCCTATACTTTGCCGTCGCATAGAACTCTTTAACTTAGTGAATCCACTAGCTTAAGTTACGTGATCATCTAAAAAGTATGACCCGTTAATACCCATGATGGCTACATGATTTACATGGAGACTTGAGTCAATATGAACTCTCATCCACACATCGGTGTTCATAACTACTACGAAAATATAATTTAGCTCATGCTTTTAAATTAACTTCCTTTCTTTGGGTTGAGATAATTTGCTCAACATTTTAGCTTTAAAAAGCACTCTTGGAATCAATGTTCCCTTTTCTTGTTCAAAACTCTTTGGGGAAATCTTACTTTACCCTTAACTTAAATGTGAAAACATTTATACAATTTTAGGGAATACTTAGTTCCCTTATCACTATTGAGAAATGAACTCAACTCTTAGGAAATATTGTGTTCCCTTATATTACTATGAAGGAAGATCTTCAACTCTTTACTCTTTTCTTGACTTGAAACTTGCGCCTTAAAACGGATTTAAAAAGTTTAATAAAGACTCTAGAAATTTTAAGAACTTTTCTTCGACTTACTTCTTAACTTCTAAACTTAACTCTTAACTTCTTTGAATTGAAGTATGGATTCAAGGATCATGATCACATGTTTATCGATGGCTTCATGATTATCAACTTGGAGGGTTCATGTGGAATTATGAGCATAAACTACTCAACTCGAGAACTCAAAGATACCTCTCATCTCAAAATTGTTCGACTTATAGGGTTCATGTGGAATTATGGGCATGAACGATTCAACTCAATGAATTAATGGATATCATGTAATAGACCCACAATTAGAAATATAACTCCAAAAGGAATAAGGAACTCAATACTCAAGGTAAGAACTTATCACAATGCCCTTAAAAATCAATAACACTAGCTGTCAACATGTCTTCCAACACTTGTATAGTCCTCTCCGATTGTCCTCCTTCTGTGGATGAAAGGTTGTACTAAAAGTGAGTTGTGTGTCAAATTCATAATGAAATTTTATCCAAAACTTGGATGTGAAAAGGGTACGCCGATCTGAGACGATACCTCTCTCTCTCTTTCACATAGAACTTCTCTAATAATTTTTGAATCAATTCATCAACTCGAGCAGCACAATCCTTCCTTTCACCATAAGTGCACCATCCACATCAAAAGTGGTCTTGTGCCTTACCATTTGCCATCTTATCTTTGAGTTCTTTCAAATCTTTATACTCAAATTTTTTGGCCTTGATCTCCTCGATAAAGGTGGCCTTAACTTCAATGGTAGCTAACAGCCCACCTCCTTGAGAGATACCTGATTGCATGAACTTAGCCTGTAAGGTCTAGATTTCCTTGGCAAAAGGCTGTTTGGTTACTCTCAAGTAAGCTAAGCTAACCATACTTATCGCTTTTCTACCCAAAGCATCTTCCACAACATTAGCCTTGCCAGATGGTATTGAATGATCATACCATAATCCTTGAGTAACTCCATCCATCTCAGTTGTCTCAAATTCAGATCCTTTTGAGTAAATACATGTTGCAGACTACAATGATCAGTAAACACTTCACAATTAACGCCATTAAGGTAATGACGCCAAATCTTAATAGCAAATACGACCACTTCTAAATCCTATAGACTCTCGAAGAAAAGTAAAAATGTCCCCGTACTGTTCCACAAGACTCTATTAGACTTGTTTCGGCACATCGAAATCAACGAACCTAGGCTCTAACAAAAGGAAATTTCATGACTCAAACCATTGTGATTGTCACCCACTGTATCCTCCGATGGGAGAACCACTATCATAACCCAACCAAGCAAACTAAACCAAAACTAAGGAAACTAAGTTAGCGAAGCAAGTTAATTAACTAACAAATGCAAAATTTAAATACCTAGATACTGAAAGTTAATGTACCAAAATATCTAACAAGATCAATAAACCTAAAAAACCAGGGATACATCCCAACTAATGAAGTATTCAACAATCTAAAACAATTCTTAAGTCTAAAACCATGTATATAGACAAAAGAGAACTCCATGGCAGCCTGGAATATATGACTTACCCTTGAAGCCGATGCGATGATCTCTAGTCTACTAAGCTAGACTTTTCAATAGCCATTTGAAGGTGTTATATACTCAACAAATATAAGATCAAGTACAACATCAGTACACAACCACCGTGTACTAGTAGGATTACGCGGCAATCTCACTATTGCAATATAAAAAAGTCCAACATCATTATAATTACATGCATATATATCAACATATAAAACATTATGAACCTAGTTGTTACGCTAAAAAATTCTGTAAAAAAGAACAGAATAACATAGAACTAAATTAAAAATATATATAACTAAACATTGCAAATTTTAATAAAAAAGAAGAAAATTTTAAAATAACACTACCTTTATAAATGAATTCAAAGTCCAAGCATTCTCTTTAGGGCTCTCCTCTTCTTCCTCTAAAATAAAATCATTCTTGGTACAAAATTCTTTACGTACTTCCTCTAGGGTTTTACCTTTGATTCTATCAAAAACAACTTGACACATTACATCAGCATCTCCTTATCGTTAAGAAAATCAGCCTCTAAGAGAAGATAAAACATAATCTTGCCATCAACATTAGTTAGAGGGATGACGTTAGAATCACAATCCACATATTGTACTATGTTTTTGATGACTTGTGACCTCAAAACTTTAGACTTATCGAGTTTGAATTCATCGTCATCGCTAGTCTCGAGAGTTATTAGATTTTTAGAAGACATGATGAAGAAAATGGAGAGACATATAAATAAATGATTTCAATACATGTGGGTAGCTTGGTATTTATAGTGCTTTAGATTTTAATTACTTTTCAAAATTATAACATGAACATGCAAAGTAAAATATTACATAGACTAGAAGTTATTATTTTTTATCTTATAAAGTTTAATAAATTTGCTTTGAAATTCTACATAAATTGTCTTAGATTATTAGGATATTGAATTTAATTAAAAGTTATGGGGAACGTTCTAAATTCATTATTCCTTTAATCATCTATTGGAAAATTACTCATATCGTTGTGTTTGACTACATTTTCAAATAAAGTAATTGAATAATTAAAATAATTCGACAAATTTTCAAAGTGAAATAAGTTTACGTTAATTTGTTATCTTAAACAATACATTTAAACACTAAAAAATTGTACGAATAAAGTTATATATTTTTGCATATCAAAAATATAAGTAACCATTTTGATACTAGGAAGAGAGATACCAAACTAAATGAATTGTGCATAGAGAAACGAAAACATCCAACAAAATCAAATCTGCAACTCCAAGAAAACCAGTTTCAAAGAAATTTAAAAAAATGCAAATCAAAATCAAGATAAAGCAAATAAAATGGAAAGCATAACTAAGTTTGTAAATTTCTGAACAAGTTTCTAAAAGAATAAATTAGTAAAATCAATTTTTTGATTATGATTTTGTAAAAGGCTTGTAAACAGCAAAATCTCAAAGAATAGAAGGACTGAGAGAAGGTCAATTAATTACAATAATTAATTTAGTATTCCCCTTGGCCCCCGATTCCATATAGTTATCCACATTATTAAAAATAGTTGCCATAAATAACTTATTAAGATAAATTAATTTTATTTTCCCTATTTTACTCTAACAATTAGTTCTTTTTTAAAGAATAGATAAGTTTGTAAAGTTCCAAGTAGATTTCTTAAAGGGTAAGTTAATAAAACTAACTTAGTTATTTATGTCTTTTGACATGTAAAGAGAAAAGTCTAACATTTAATATGAAACAAAGGAAGTAACATTAATCATATTATTTTGTTTATATTTTAATTGTGCCCCAAACATGACCTATAAGTGGAGAGACTATTCTAAGTTTTATAGTTTAGAGGTTAAACTTAAAAGTAATATAGTCTTATCTTTTAAAATAAAGATGTATTGCAATTCAAATTTTAATATTTTATATTTTAATTTAAATAATATGTTATTGCTAGTCATAGTAAATTGGAATAATTTTATAGAATGACCATTTGGTCAAATGAATAAAATAAAAAAACTCAATTAACAGTTAATTATCTATAATATTTATTTGGTTCGTCAATAATCGATCATTTGATTGTTAACCAATTATGTTAATGTGTACTCAGATCTTCTCTAGGCACTTGGGTAAATTCACATAATAAAATTTTATATCGCCACAATCTGAACAATTTCAAATGAATAATGTATCTAATAGAATAGAAATATCGAGAAGGAGATCATGTAATCTAAATTTTAGGATTGCCTAGTAGAGATATATGAGATTTCCAGTGAAATCTATCATTAAATGTTTCGAACCTCACATTTAAAATTTTATCTGTTGCAAATGTGAGTTGATCATTTTTAGTGAATATAAAATGTGTTAAAAGAATTAAAAGTCACTTATATATAATTTAGGACTACTTAGAGGAGATTGAGTGAATAATGTATATAAAAGGATAATATTTTTTTTCAAATAATACAACTAGTTTAATTTCTTTCCAATATATTTATAGATTAATAAAAAATCGAGCAACATTTCTTCAAAAAGGAACAACAAAGATAGAACTACCAAATAAAATAAAAATAAAAATAGGATAAAGCTAAGTAAATATCAGAATTATCATAAAATCATTCAAAAATCCCAAACATACTCTCTACGGGCCTCCTCCTCTTCCTTCGGTGTATAATCATTCACCATGCCATATACTTCTCGAATTTCCTCTAGTGTTTTTCATGAGATTCTATCCAAAAATTCTTGGACTAATACCTCCTTCAACTGTTTATCATCAAGATATCTAGCAGCCAAGACAACACCCAATAATTCTAAGTTACTCATCTTCAAGAAATCCTGATCGAAATTTTTTAGCTGATCTTCCGTAACACCTTCCTCCGAATGTTTCTTCCAAAATTTAATTATTGTCTTCATTGTTTTTCCATCAACATTAAACAAGGGAATGACATTAGAAGTACAATCCACGTCTTGTACTATGTTCTTGATGACTTCTGACCTCACAGCTATTGCTTCTTCGAGTTTCAATTCCTCACCATCGCTAGTCTTGAGAGTTATGAGTTTTTCTGAAGACATTACAAAGAAAATGAAAAGAGGTATGAATGAATAATTTCAATACATGAAATCATCTTGGCCTTTTATAGTGTTACTTTTTAATTACTTTCCAAAGTTGTGGTAGAATATGGAAAGCAAAATATTATAGACCTAAGCTTATTATTTTTCCTTTTTTGAAGTTTAATTATTTTAATTTGCATAATATGGATTATTATTATAACCATATAATCAAAACTCACCAGAAAAATTCTTTTAAGTCAAAAATAAAAGTAGATTTAATTTAAAAATAAAATTTGACTTTATAGTCAAAGTGAAATGACTTTATAGTCAAAAGCTAAAAGTAGGGGGTTATTATAACCATATAATCAAAACTGACAAGAAAAATTCTTATAAGTCAAAAATAAAGGTAGATTTAATTTAAAAATAAAAATTTGACTTTATAGTCAAAGTGAAATGACTTTATAGTCAAAAGCTAAAAGTAGGGGGAGACTTATTTTTGATTTTTGACTTATTTTAAGCCATTTTAAACTTATTTTACGTCATTCTTGATCTTGTCAAATAATTTTAAATTTATTTTAAGTCATTTTTAACTTAGTCTGAGTTATTTTTTATATTTGTCAAACACCTAAAAGTCAAAAACTGACTTAAAAGTAGTTTGACCAACTTTTAAATAAATCTAAACACCCTCTTAACTCATTGGTTCTTTGAATATTTAGTAGAAGACCAGTCATTTATAATAGTTATTAAAATCACTCTATTTGACTACATTTATGATAAAAGTAATCAAAAAACAAAAACAATAGAATGACAATTTGATCATTTACTGATTATATCTATGTCTACTCAGATCTTCTGATGACAATTGGGTAACTTTAAGTAAATAAAACTTGACATCATTGCAACTAGAAATTATTTCGAGTAAATAATATATCTAAAGAATAGAAATATTGAGATGATCTAATGATATCTATATTTTAGGATAGTTTAGTTGAGATTTGAATCAGATTCCATTGAAATCATTTTTAAATATCAAAATTTTGAACTTTGATCTACCGAAAGTCTAAATTGATTATTTTTAGTGAATATATAATGTATTAAAAGAATAGAAACATTGAGATTTATCATATCCAGAATCAAGGACCATTTAGAGGAAATTTGAGTTACTCGGCATTGAAAAAAATCAACTCGATAGGAAGATGAACTGTAATTTATAAATATTACAAAAATATGTTTGAGATTATTTACACATATCTAACGTATAGTTATACATCATAAATATATGCAATTTTAAACTATTTATAAAATATTGATACACTACATATGCATACAACCATTTAATTACTAAGAATTTCGTCAATGATATATTTACTTTAGAAGACATAATAAATATTTCCGTAAAATTTGGAATGTTACTTATACGTTTTTTTTTGTAAGGATATATATATATATATATATATATATATATATATATATATATA
>NC_028637.1:42795958-42806310 GCF_001406875.1 Solanum pennellii | reverse complement strand
ATATATATATATATGAACATACAAAAAGGCTGAGCTTGTACTTTTGCATACAATCATAACAATTGATTTCTTCTATTATAATATTTTAAGCTCATCCACTATTACCTTGCAAGATGCACTATATACTGTGCAAAATTAAAGATGATACATATATATTTTTCCCCAATAATTATTTTTAAGTTATTTCATCCAATATATAATATAAACATTAAAGTTTATTTAGATAGAACTTGTGCCAATTAGGACCTCACTCGAAATATAGCGCTTTCTACTAAGATTTTTCTTTTTATACGGAGGATTTTTTTTAAGTTCTACTATCAATTTACATTATTAATAATTTTTTAAAAGTGACATGTATATCAATATCACATTGTATTAAAAAGAAACTCCATATGGTTTTTCTCTTGTTTTTTAAGTTTTAAAATTAAATAGTCTTTTAAAGATGTTTTTTTATATTTAAATCATTTTGTTGTTTTATGAGTAAGTTTATAAAAACATAGCTGTGTGAAGAGGTTTTTTTAAATTGTAGCTATTAATTGAGAAAGATCAAGTCTATTCAATATGCTTTGAATCAAAATAACCCAACATTGTCAATAATTAATTTTAGATATTTCATAATTGAGCAAATTCATCTTTCACTTATATGAATGATTTTTCTCAAATTTAATATAAAAAGCTTTAATTTATTACCAACATAATTCATAAATCAATAAAAAGAAATAATAATTCTATAAAAAGGTACAACCTAAGATAGTTTGAGTGATCGGTTAGAATTTGATGTAAAGCACAACAAGGTAATGAGTTATACATTCTCTTGTTTTGTGTAATGACCTCATTTCGCCGTTAGGAAAAAGCCAATGAAAATAGAATTGGGGCCAGAAAACTCTTTCGCAATAACTTGAAATTTTCCAATCTAGTCAAGATTAGGATGAAATCTCTCACGACCCAAGTCTACACCCTGGACGTGATCGACACACAAGAACCATTGCTGGTCCCCAAGAAAATCCTCATCCTGGCTGACTACAAGTGGAAGACGAACTTAAGCATGCAAAAACTTGAAATCTTAATAAAAACTCATGTAAGTTAAATACAAACATTAACTCAAAAGAAAACTCTGAATAATCAAATTAATATATTCAACTCACCATAAATAGTCAATTTTATTCCTTAAAACATTTAATTAAATAAATAAAGGATACAAACTTCTCAACTACACTGACTATCTATGAAGCCTCTAACAAAAAAAGATGTTTGTCGGGAAAGGACCCATAACATCGTGACTAAATTGAAAAGTAAATGGAATCCTCCGGAAGCAAGGTGGTTCGCCATAGCATATTCAAATCTCGAATGTATTGACGAAACTCCTGTTGAAGATTCTGAATACATGTGTCTGCAACATGAGAAGATGCAGGAAAATTGGCTCAGTACGTGGAATGTACAAGCATGTTAGGAGAATATAAAGTATAACATAACCTTGATACTCGATAAAAAAAATGGAAACATACTTAACTCTTCTTTAACTTGAAACTCAAGGACTACGCAAGAATACTCAATTGCTCAACTTATTCAACACAGCATACTCAAGAATATAATACTCAACTCAATTATTAAATATTGAACTCAAAGATATGATACTCGACTACGGATACTCAACACAATATTAACAAATAATACATATGATATATATAAAAACTTTTATAAAACAGTAAAAGTAACTTAGTTCGTTAAAGAAAATGCAATAACAATCTCAACTTTACTTATATAAGAAAGTAATATAGTTTTTGTGGAAAATTATCTAACCAAGAACCACCACTATGAGCCTAAGTGGTGACACATCATCTTGCCCACGCTGCCAGAACTGTCCTATACTTTGTCGTCGCATAAAGCTCTTTAACTTAGTGGATCCAGTAGCTTAAGTCACGTGTTCATCTAAAAAGTATTACCCGTTAATATCCATGATGGATACATGGTTTACATGGAAACTTGAGTTAATATGAACTCTCATCCCCACATCGGTGTTCATAACTACTCCGAAAATGCACTTTAGCTTCTGCTGTTAAATTAACTTCCTTTCTTTGGGTTGAGATAATTTGCTCAACCCTTTAGCTTTAAAAAGCACTCTTGGAATCAAAGTTTCCTTTTCTTGGTCAAAACTCTTCGAGGAAATCTTACTTTCCTATTAACTTAAATGTAAAAACATTTATAAAATTTTAAGGAATAGTTAGTTTCCTTATAACTATTGAGAAATGAACTCAACTCTTTGGGAATACTGAGTTCCCTTATATCACATTGAAGGAAGATCTTTAACTCTTTATTCTTTACTTGACTTGAAACTTGCGCCTTAAAAAGGATTTAAAATTTTTAATAAAGACTCTAGAAACTTTAAGAACTTTTCTTTGACTTACTTCTTAACCTATAAACTTTACTCTTAACTTCATTGAATTGAAGTATGGATTCACGGATCTTGATCTCATGTTTATGGATGAGTTCATAATTATCAACTTGGAGGGTTCATGTGGAATTAAGAGCATGAACTACTCAACTTGAGAACTCAAAGGTACCTCTCATCTCAAGATTGTTCGACTTATAAGGTTCATGTGGAATTATTGGCATGAACGATTCAACTCAATGACTTAATGGGTATCCTGTAATAGACCGACAATTAGAAATATAACTCTAAAGGAATAAGGAACAGAATACTCAAGGTAATAACTTATCCCAATGCCTTCAGAAATCAATCACACTAGCTCTTAACATGTTTTCCAACACTTGTATAGTCCTCTCCAATTGTCCGTCCGTCTGTGGATAAAAGATTTTACTAAAAGTGAGTTTTATGCCCAATTCATCAAGCAATTTCCTCCAAATCATGGATGTGAAAAGGGTAACCCGATATGATATGATAGAAAGGGGCACACCGTGCAGCCTCACTCTCTCTCTTTCACATAGAACTTCTCCAATAATTTTTAAATCAAGCCATCAAAGCGAGGAGCACAGTCCCTCCTTTCACCATAAGTGGACCATCCGCATCAAAAGTGTTCTTGTGTCTTACCATTCGCCATCTTATCTTTGACTTCTTTCAAGTCTTAATACTCAAATTGTTTGGCCTTGATCTCCTCGATAAAGCTGGCCTTAACTTCAATGGTAGCTAACAGCCCACCTCATTGAGAGATGTCCAATTGCATGAACTTAGCCTGTAAGGTATGGATTTCCTTGGCCAAAGGCCGCTTGGTTACTCTCAAGTACGCTAAGTTAACCATACTTATCGCTTTTCTACTCAAAGCATCTGCCACCACATTAGCCTTGCCCATATGGTATTAAATGATCCCATCATAATCCTTGAGTAACTCCATCTATCTCCATTGTCTCAAATTCATATCCTTTTGAGTAAATACATGTTGCAGACAACAATGATCAGTAAACACTTCACACTTAACACAATTGAGGTAATGACGCCAAATCATAATAGCAAATACGACCGCTGCTAAATCCTGTAGACTCTCAAATAAAAGTAAAGATGTCGCTGTACTGTTCCACAAGACTCTATTAGACTTGTTTCGACACATCGAAATCAACAAACCTATGCTCTTATAAAAAAAATTCATGACCCAGACCATCGTGATTGTCACTCATTTTATCCCTCCGATGGGAGAACCACTACGATAACCCAACCAAGAAAACTAGACCAAAATTAAGGAAAGTAAGTTACAGAAGCAAGTTAATCAACTAACAATACGGAATTTAAATACCTAGAATATAATGTACCAAAATATCTAACAAAATCCATAAACATAAAAAAACAAGGGATGCATCCCCAACTAATGAATTATTCAACTATCTAAAACAATTCTTAAGTCCGGAAAGCGTGTACATAAACGGAAGAGAACTCCATGGTTGCCTGGAAGATTCGGCTTACTCTTGAAGCCGATGAGATGATCTCTAGTCTACTAAGCGAGACTTTTGAATAACCATTTGAAGGTTCCATGTACTCAACAAAAATAAGACCAAGTATAGAATCAGTACACATTCACCGTGTATTGGTAGGATCACGAGACTATCCTACTATTGCAATATAAAAAAAGTCCAACATCATTATAATTACATGCATATATATCAAAATATAAAACATTATGATCATGAAAATTCAGAAACACATTACACATGCTTTTCACATCATTGAACCTCTCAAGAATTTAAACCCAAACAGTTAGCTCGCCGGAACGTGGCAATCCGATCCAATATTGTGACAGAACATGGCAACCCGATCCAAAGTTATGCTGCAACGTGACAACCGATCACAATCAGGTTTCCCTAAAGTGACAATCTGATCGCCATTCACACACCACAATCATAGTCACAAGTATATCATTAAGATCACACATTTACATCGTGATTTCATGACTACATCATTCTTCTATCTTAGTTACAAAAAGTGAGATCAATATTACAACATTCATATATATAAAATAATCACAATGAAGCAAGAATATGCATACATCACACAATTATGAAATCACAACCATCACCTACGTCGAAACAATCTTAAGACTCGAAAAAGCTTGACCCTTTCGTTTGTGGATTCGTTCCTCTTGTTATTCATTTACAAAAAAATTAATAACATAAGAAAATCAATAAACAATAATTAATTATCATGATTACTAACAATGCTCACAACCCTAGATCATACCCATGATCTCTAGTATTTGGATTATGGTTGTTTCCACCATAAAATTTTATCGTGAAACTCTTTCCCATAAATATTGACCCATTCAATTTCTATCTACGAATCGAAAAATGGATTCGGGGAGTTAAAAACTTACTTTTAGCCCCAAGAATGGTGGGAAAATGAGTTAGGGTCGCATGGGGGGTCATTCTTTATCTTTAAAAGTCGAAAAGTGCCTAATAAGATTGTTTATGGGTTTTATTAACAACTTAATTCGCGTTTGTTCCACGCCAGTGTCACACTTCCCGTTGTAGCATCGGTGCTACAACGGCCTAAAATCCTTCTACAACGGCATTTTTAAAGTAGTGAGCCCTCCCTAATAATTCACGATTTTAAGTTTTGTCCCGTCCTCCACAGCGGCCACCATCCCGCAATAGAGGCCTGATTAAATTGGTATAACTCCCGCTAGAGCGTCACAAAGCGAGACAAAAACTTCTCAAAAGAATATGATTACCTCTTTGCAACACACGGTAAACCCACTACGCTCAGAAGATTTTCTTAACGCAAAGATCATTTTATGGAGATCTAATTATCCTAATATGATTCCATAAAGTTTAGGGATTCTTTAATGTGTTATTTATCCGTTAATGAAATCCAAATCATATTTACTTCAACCGATAGCTACTAGATTTTCCTAAACCTTGATGAATCTGATTTCCTCCTAATGTGCATAAGGTTGGAAAATCCTAATACTATAAAAAGGTTTTTTTGGCCCCAATTTTCCCTTAGTTGGCATTTTTCTAAAGATGGAACCTAGTTGTTACACTAAAAAGATTATGTAAAAAAGAACAATAGAACATAGAACTAAACTAAAAATATATCTAACCGAACAATTCAAATTCTAAATAAAAAAGAAGAAAAATTTGAAATAACACTTCCTTTATAAATGAATTCAAAGTCCAAGCATTCTCTTTAGGGTTTTCCTCTTCTTCCTCTGAAATAAAATCATTCTTGGTACAAATTTCTTTATGTATTTCCTCTAGGGTTTTACTTTTGATTCTATCAAAAGCATCTTGACACATTACATCCAGCATCTCTTTATCGTTTAAATCAGCCACGAAGAGAAGTTAAAACAAAACTGACTGATCCACCTTCACGAGATTCTTGTCAAAATCTATCAATGCGTCGTTCGATACACCTTCCTCCGAGTGTTTCTTCCAATATTCAACAACTTTGAACATAATTTTTCCATCAACATTAGTGAGAGGGATGACGTTAGAAGCACAATCCACATATTGTACTATGTTTTTGATGACTTGTGACCTCATAACTGTAGACTGATCGAGTTTGAATTAATTACCATCGCTAGTCTTGAGAGTTATGAGATTTTTAGAAGACATGATGAAGAAATTGGAGAGAGATATAAATGAATGATTTCAATACATGTGGGTAGCTTGGTATTTGTAGTGCTTTAGATTTTAATTACTTTTCAAAATTATAACATGAACATGGAAAGTAAAATATTACATAGATTAAAATTTATTATTTTTTATTTTAAAATTTTTATAAATTTGCTTTGAAAATCTAAAAAAAAAAATGTCTTAGTTTATTAGGATCATGAATTTAATTAAAAGTTATGGGGAATGTTCTGAATTAATCATTCCTTTAATCATCTAATGTAAGATCACTCATATGTTGTGTTTGACTATATTTTCAATAAAAGTAATCGAAAAACTAAATTAATTCGACAAATTTTCAAAGTGAAATAAGTTTACGTAAATTTGATATCTTACACAATAAATTTAAACATTAAAAAATTATAAGAATAAAATTATAAATTACATTTTATTTTTTTGCATATCAAAAATATAAGTAACAATATTGATAGTAGGAAGAGAGATACCAAACCAAATGAATTGTGCATAGAGAAACAAAAATTTCTAACAAAATCAAATCTGCAACTCCAGAAAAACCTGGTTTCAAAGTAATTGAAAAAAAAATGCAAATCAATTCTTAATTATGATTTTTCAAAAGGCTTGTAAACAGAAAAATCTTAAAGAATAGAAATATTGAGAGAAAATCATGTAATCTAAATCTTAGGATTGTTTAGTGGAGATTTAAATGGGGTATCCATTGAAATATTTTATTAAAACATTTTGAACCTCAAATTTGAAGTTGATCTGTCGAAAATATTAATAAGTCGTTTCTAATAAATATACGTTATATAAAAGAATTGAAACATCAAAATTTTCTCATATATATAATTTAACAATATCATTTACATATTATTTTGTAGAACTAGAAAAAAGTTTAACAACAATATTTTTGCAACATTAGAAAATAGTAATAAATAAAGATTTCATTCTTCTAAAAATGTTCAATTTATTGAATTTTAGAATTTTTAATTTGATAAGAATAATAATTTGATCAACTTTTAATTATAGATATTTAAAATAGTTTCTCTCTATCAAATAACTTTAATATTAGAAGTACATTAATAGTTGTCCTTTTTATAATTTTACTATAAAATGCTCTTTTTTTAAAAGATAATTAATCGTAATTTTCTTATGAAAAAACACTTTTCAAATGAATTAGTCAAATACAATACATTTTTCCTATTCACTTCTCTAAAAAGCCATTTCAAAAAAGTGCTTGTTAAAATAGTGTGTTTTTAGGAGCGATTCCAAACAGACTCTTAGATAATTAGGATAATGAAGTAATTGAAAAATACAAGAAAATTTCTAAACTCACTATTTCTTTAATCATCTACTAGAAGACAATCATTTATGATAGTTATTAAATTCGTTTTGTTTAACTACATTTCTATGAAAAATAATCAAAAAAGTAAATATCAAATAATTTAGTATTCGGCCCCGATTCCGTATAGTTGTCCACATTATTAAAAATAGTTGCCATAAATTACTTAATAAGATAAATTAATTACATTTTCCCTATTTTACTCTGACAATTAGTTTCTTTTTGAACGAGTAAATAAGTTTGTAAAGTTTCAAGGAGATTTCTTAAAGATTAAGTTAATAAAACTAATATAGTTATTTATGTCTTTTTTCAAAAGATATGTAAAGAGAAAAGTCTACATTTAATATAAGACAGAGAAAGTAACTTTAATCATATTATTATGTTGTATGTTAATTGTGCCCCAAACATGAACGATAAGTGGAGAGACTATTCTAATTCTTATAGTTTACAGGTTAAACCTAAAAGTAATATATTATTATCTTTGAAAAGAAAATATGTATTGCAATTCAAATTTTAATATTTTATATTTTAATTTTAATAGTATGTTATTTCTTGTCACAGTAAATTGTAATAATTTTATAGAATGACCATTTGGTGAAATGTTCTAAATAAAAAAAATTCAATTAACAGTTAATTACCTATAATCTTTATTTGGTCCGTCATTAATCGATCATTTGATCATTAACTAATTATGTTAATGTGTACTCAGATCTTCTCTAGGCACTTGAGTTAATTCACATAATAAAATTTTATATCGCTACAATTTGAACAATTTCAAATGAATAATGTATCTAATAAAATAGAAATACTGAGAAGGAGATCATGTAATCTAAATTTTAATATTGTTTAAAGGAGATATATGAAATGTCCAGTGAAATCTCTCATAAAATGTTTCGAACCTCAAATTTAAAATTTGATCTGTTGCAAATGTGAGTTGATCATTATTAGTGAATATACAATATATTAAAAGAATTAAAAGTCACTCATATATAATTTAGGACTACTTAGAGGAGATTTGATTGAATAATATATCTA
The DNA here is from genome assembly GCF_001406875.1 of Solanum pennellii. NCBI lineage: Eukaryota > Viridiplantae > Streptophyta > Magnoliopsida > Solanales > Solanaceae > Solanum > Solanum pennellii. The sequence continues at coordinate 42,797,858 of NC_028637.1, read as the reverse complement.
AAAGGATAATATTTTTTTCAAATCATACAACTTGTTTTAATTTCTTTCCAACATAATTTATATATAAATAAAATTCGAGCAACATTTCTTCAAAAGGGAACAACTAAGGTAGAACTAAAAAAATAAAATTAAAAAAATAGAATAAAGCCAACTATCATAAAATCATTCAAAAGCCCAAAAATACTCTCTACGGGCCTCCTCCTCTTCCTTCGGTGTATGATCATTCAAGATGCCATATATTGCTCGAATTTCCCCTAGTGTTTTTCATGAGATTCTATCAAGAAATTCTTGCATTAATACCTCCTTCAACTGTTTATCATCAAGATATCTAGCAGCCAAGACAACACCCAATAATTCTAAGTTCATCAACTTCAAGAAATCCTAATCAAAATTCTTTAGCTGATCTTCCATAACACCTTCCTCCGAATGCTTCTTCCAGTATTTAATTATTGTCTTCATTGTATTTTCATCAACATTAAACAGAAATGACATTAGAAGTACGATCAACGTCTTGTACTATGCTCTTGATGACTTCTGACCTCACAACTATTGCTTCTTCGAGTTTGAATTCCTCACCATCGCTAGCCTTGAGAGTTATGAGTTTTTCTGAAGACATGACAAAGAAAATAAAAAGAGGTATGAATGAATAATTTCAATACATGATATTAGCTTGGTCTTTTATAGTGTATTAGGTTTTAATTACTTTCCAAAGTTGTGGCAGAATATGGAAAGCAAAATATGACATAGACCTAAGCTTATTATTTACCTTTTTGAAGTTTAAATATTTTTCTTTGCAAAATATAGATTATTATTATAACCATATAATTAAAACTGACAAGAAAAGTTCTTTTAAGTTAAAAATAAGTAGTTTTTAAGTTAAAAATAAAAATTTGACTTTAAAGTCAAAGTGAAATGACTTCAAAGTCAAAAGTTAAAAAGTGGGGGGAGACTTACTTTTGATTTTTGACTTATTTTAAGTCATTCTTGATCTTGTCAAATACTTTTCAACTTATTTTAAGTCATTTTTAAGTTAGTTTGAGTAATTTTTTATATTTGTCAAACACTTTAGAAGTCAAAACTGGCTTAAAAATAGATTTGACCAACTTTTAAATAAATCCAGACACCCACTAAACACATTGTTTCTTTAAACATTTACTAGAAGACCAGCAATTTATGATAGTTATTAAAATCACTCTATTTGACTATATTTCTGATAAAGGTAATCGAAAAACAAAAACAATAGATTGACCATTTGATCATTTACTAATTATGTCTGTCTACTCAATTATTCTTCAAACAATTTTGTAACTTTAAGTAAATAAAGCTTGACATAGTTGCAACTATAAATCATTTTGAGTGAATAATATATCTAAATAATAGAAATATTGAGATGAAGCTGATGATATTTATATTTTAGGATAGTTTAGTTGAGATTTGAATCAGATGTCCATTGAAATCATTCATTAAAACATTTTGAATATCAAAATTTAATATTTGATCTACCGCAAGTCTAAATTGATCATTTTTAGTGAATATATAATATATGAAAAAAATCCAAAACATTTTGATTTTTTCATATCCAGAATTTAGGACTATTTAGAGGAGATTTGAGTTAGTCGATATTGGAAAAAAATCTACTCGTGAGGAAGATGAACGGTAATTTACAAAAAATTACATAAATATGTTTGAGATAATTTATACATATCTAATGTATAATTATACATCATACATATATATAATTTGAAACCTCTTAAAATACTGATACACTACAAATGCATACATCCATTAAATTAATAAGAATTTTGTCAATGATACATTTACTTGAGAAGGCTATTGCCCTAAAATTTGGAACGTAGCCTGTACTTTTTTTTGGTAAGGAAATAAATAAATAAATAAATAT